>NC_041390.1:309467861-309559924 GCF_002162155.2 Triticum dicoccoides | reverse complement strand
GCCGCCGCCGCCACCGCAGCCCCCGCCACCTCCCGCCGCCGCCGCCGCAGCCCCGCCACCCCATGCCGCCCCGCCGGAGCCGAGCCAAGGTAGCCGCCGCACTGCCCTGGTTTTCTAAAGAAAAACCGTTCGGGTTTTTTTAGAAACCCTAGTTTTCGTTTTTTTTCTAAATAGATCGGTTTTTCTCCGGTTTATTTATTTAGCGAGTGTTCGCTCGTTCGTTCATTTTAACGAACGCGTTCTTCGTTTAGATCCAGATAACGAACGTTCGTTCGTTAATCTGTTCATCGTTTTTCTTTTTCTCGGTTTTATTCCGCGATTTTTCTGATCGTGATTTCGGATCCGATCTTAATTTCTGTTTTTCTTCTCGCTCGTTTATCAGAATCAGGCGATTCAAGCGCCTGGAGTTTCGTCTTGAAACCCTCTTTCCGTTTAATCAACTCAAACAAGTTTTTGTTACTGTAAAATTTGGCCTAGTTTCAGATTAGTAAACGAAGCTTCTTTCGCCGTTTGACTCTCGTTGCTCCGTTTGATTTGATTCTTTTTGCGTACCGGAGTTCTTAAATTGAACTTTCTCGTCAACCTCTCTTATTTGAGTTTTGTTTGTGCATCGTTGCTTGTTACTTATGTATGTTATTGTTTGCTTGCGATAGAATTCCCGGAGTGCGAAGCGTGTTACTACGAGTCTCTAGGATTCGCGATTCGTCAGCAAGGCAAGTAACATTTTGATCATATCCCATTATTACCCAGTTTTTATCCATTAGTTCCAATCCTCAAACATTGCATGATTAGGATGTCATTAAATTGTGGGTTGGGAAGTAGTTGTTGAGGTAGAACCTATTGCCCTGTTACATTCAAACCCTTGGGAGTTACTTCTACGTATTGCTTATATTGTTATGCTATGCTCGTAGACGTGGTTTGGGTTTGAGTGAAATTCATGATAGATGCGATATTTTTAATTAATGGTTCAACTTAAGGTGGCCACTTAATCAAACAACTGGGTGGATTGAGGCACCTGGGGAACCCAGTGTTGTCTGTATTTTTTTGGAAATCCCGGGGTACCCGTGTGATCTTCCTATGGACCGCCACCCAGGCTCAAAGAGAACTGAGATGATTCATGCTAGAAACTTCTGTGTGCAGCCACAAGCTATTATGGGCTCTAGCATAGTTGAGTAAGTTACGTGAAGCTCTTGAAGAGGTAGATCAGCAGGTAGTGGGTTTTTGGTAGGTTTGGTATGGTCTACCCATAGTAGAGAGTTAACGTTTCTGAAAGACTGTGTCTCGGTCATCCATTTCTCAAACACCATATAGTGCGAGAAATCCAATGGAGGCGATCGAGTCTTGTGGAGAAAAGTGCACAAACCTCTGCAGAGTGTACAATCTAATCATGGTTAGCCGTGTCCCCGGTTATGGACAATTCTTGAGTATCTAGTACTTGGGTTATCACATGTATCTCACCATGTTTAATTAATACTGTTGGGTTGTTAATCACTTTAATTGGGATTGAGTTGGGGTTACCTTCTCAATGATGTTTCAACCACCATGATAGTTAAATTAAAATCTATTCCTTTGTTGTAGGGAAAAATTGGCTTTTCGCAAAAAAAACTATAACCATACAGCTTTCCACCAGCCATATATGCATGTAGTGATAGCATTATTCTGTTTCTGCTCTACTGTGTTATATTGCCAGCATATTCCATGTGCTGACCCGTTTTCGGGCTGCAACGTATTATGTTGCAGACTTTTCAGGCGAGGAGTAAGGTTCGTTAGGTCGTTGCCGTGCTGCTCAGCTATGCCGTTGGAGTTGATGGACTCACTTTATCTTCCAAGCCTTCCGTTGTTATCGCATTAGATGGCCTTAAGCCATATTCGTGTAATAAGTTCTCTTCGGAGACATCCGATGTAATAAGTGTGTGATTGCTACTCTGTTATAAATCCTTCGAGTACTGTGTGCGTCAGCATTACCGATCCAGGGATGACACTGAAGCACAGAGACTTGACCATCTGAGGTCGGGTCACTACAGGCACCCAGCGGTGCTTCCACTTCTGTGCAGCAATGAGGATAATCCTCAAGTTACGGACCCAATCCGTGTAATTGCTACCATCATCTTTCAACTTTTCTTTCTCAAGGAACGCATTAAAATTCAATGGAACAACAGCACGGGCCATCTATCTACAATCAAACATAGACAAGCAAGATACTATCAGGTACTAAGTTCATGATAAATTTAAGTTCACTTAATCATATTACTTAAGAACTCCCACTTAGAAAGACATCCCTCTAATCTTCTAAGTGATCACGTGATCCAAATCAACTAAACCATAACCGATCATCACGTGAAATGGAGTAGCTTTCAATGGTGAACATCAATATGTTGATCATATCTACTATATGATTCACGCTCGACCTTTCGGTCTCAGTGTTCCGAGGCCATATTTGCATATGCTAGGCTCGTCAAGTTTAACCTGAGTATTCTGCGTGTGCAAAACTGGCTTGCACCCATTGTAGATGGACGTAGAGCTTATCACACCCGATCATCACGTGGTGTCTGGGCACGACGAACTTTGGCAACGGTGCATACTCAAGGAGAACACTTTTATCTTGAAATTTAGTGAGAGGTCATCTTATAATGCTACCATCAATCAAAGCAAGATAAGATGCATAAAAGATAAACATCACATGCAATCAATATAAGTGATATGATATGGCCATCATCATCTTGTACTTGTGATCTCCATCTCCGAAGTACCGTCATGATCACCATCGTCACCGGTGCGACACCTTGATCTCCATCGTAGCATCGTTGTCGTCTCGCCAATCTTATGCTTCCACGACTATCGCTACCGCTTAGTGATAAAGTAAAGCATTATAGCGCGATTGCATTGCATACAATAAAGCGACAACCATATGGCTCCTGTCAGTTGCCGATAACTCGGTTACAAAACATTTCGACCATTTCGAGACTCCTCCGGTATTCGGGAGTTGCATAATCTCATAGTCATAGGAACATGTATAAGTTATGGAGAAAGCAATAGCAGTAAACTAAACGATCATCATGCTAAGCTAACAGTTGGGTCAAGTCAATCACATCATTCTCTAATGATGTGATCCTGTTAATCAAATGACAACTCATGTCTATGGTTAGGAAACATAATCATCTTTGATTAACGAGCTAGTCTAGTCGAGGCATACTAGTGATACTCTGTTTGTCTATGTATTCACACATGTACTAAGTTTCCGGTTAATACAATTCTAGCATGAATAATAAACATTTATCATGATATAAGGAAATATAAATAACAAATTTATTATTGCCTCTAGGGCATATTTCATTCACCAAGTTGTGATGGGTGTCTCACCTTTCTCTCGGCGCTGCTAGCTGACTTGCTCCCACCAAATGAGAACATAATCTTGGAACTCAAGTGATGCCATGGCTACCTTCTCTTCCTCGTCGTAATTATGAAGACGGGATATCTTGTCTACTTTTAAGGCCCATGAGATGTAGTCTTCAGGATTGGTGCTTCCGAAGAACTTAGGCATGTTAAACTTGAGCTTGTCGTAGCGTTGCTCGTCATCATACCGATGGTATCGCTGCTCTTGTCTTGGACGTGGATCTTCAACCTCTTGCTCCGCTTGATTAGCTTGCCGTTGAGAGCAAGGAATTCGTGCCCGGTTCCTTCTTTCTTGACACTCCTCAAGATGCGTAGCTTCATTTTGTTTCTCTTGTCGGAGTGCTTCTTCTTCTTCTTCGCATACATGACGGTTGCGCTCGTTGATGGCGCGAGTTGTTTCTCAGAGAGCATGTTGTGCTTCATGCGCTTGTTCCTCAGAGCGTTGTTGTTCTTGCCATAGTGTGTCGCCGTCTTTCTTTTCTTAGTGTTGACATTGTTGAGCTTTCTCTTTGTCCATGGCATCTTGTTCTTGGCGACGATGTCGTTTGCGCTCACGAAGGCGGTCTTGCAAACCATTGCCATGGAATGGATTTTGTGAAGCTTGTTTGTCTTGATGGTCATCTCGAAGATGAGAACGAGCTCACGGAAGACTTGCATCCGATGATGTATTTGAAGAATGTCACCTTGAGGGGCGTTCTCTTGATGAAGAAGATGTGGAAGAAGCGCGTTGACCATCCTGGCACGAAATTCTTCCATGCGGGTAGTAAGCTTGGTGTCAAGTCGGTTGCTTCATATTGTCGCAAGTCGGTTGCGACTTGCTCGATGCGGTCGCCGAAATCTTCATTTTCTTGATGCAAGGCTCGTTGAATGCCAAATAGTTGGACCTTGGATACGTAGTCGTTCAATGCTTCTTGCTCATCGAGGAACACAAAGTTACCTTTTCCAAAGATTGTGGATGTATCAAGTATCACTCAATGTGATGCTATAATAGGAGAACTGGTACCGGGTTTGTTTCTCCCACCTACAAAAGAAAAGCTTATGGAGTAGCTTGGTGGGGATAAGTGGCACAAAAATGATGCAACTGTTAGCAATAATTTGGAAAGAGATTCACAAATTCACAAGTAAAACAAGTAGACCAATAGCAATGAGTGACACATAGAAACACACACACAGATAGATAACTGGGATTGTGCAACCAAGGAATGAGCACAAAATGTGAAATCCACAAAAAATGCTCATGTTGCACAACTCTAGAGAGACGCTACCACGATTGCTCAACAAGGGCGAGATATGAAACTTGTGCACAACCTATGAGGGACAAAAGACTTCCTATCCCAGGTATGCTATGTATGTATGGTTCCCGGCGAACTTTCACACAATGATCAAAGATGATCAATGATGTCAATATGTTATGCAATGTGGCGTGATGCTATGGCTATTGCTTACAAGCTCTTTATTTGTCTCTTGGCTTAAAAGCTTCTCTCTCTCTCTCTCTCTGATATGGCCCCTATGCGCAATGCTCAAAAAAGATAGCAATTATGTATATGCAGGAACAATTTGATGACACAAGAGATGATATGATGATATATGCATGCAGTGAAAGCTATACGGAATGTGTATCACTAAAGTGCACCAGTAGCGTGGCCCAGTAATAGTCAACGACTAGTCCCGGATCATCTGGCTTTGTATGCGGAAGAGAGTGGTGGAGTTGGCTATTTTCCAGTTTTGACAGCCGAAGCCAGATGATCCGGGAGGGGTTCCGGATTGTCCGTGCAACATCCGAGAACTCATCCCGATTGTCCGGCAGGTCAAACCATGGCAAAATTGGCTCGGGGTGAACACGAAAATTTGGGGAGAAAGAAATTTTTGGCGATTTTGGGGGAGATTTCATGGTGGGGGTGATGGGATATGGTGTGCGAGCTAGATCCACCTGTAAAACTTCAAAAATGGATCAAATTCAACAAAACATCATCAAAACCAACAAATCACAAAATTTCGGTATGGCTCTTTTTGTGGGGATTTTTTTAATTAGGCAAAAACACACAAAAATTAGGCTAGAAAGTGGGGGTAGGGACTCCGAGATGTGAATCAACCTTGCTCTGATCCAAGATGATGTAGGGGAACCCTAATTGATGATCTTTTCACACTTGGAGGGGGGAAAGGGGGAGAACAAGAAGAGGAATCACTCAAACAAAAACCAAATCACACATCCACTAGAATAGCATAAATGAGATCCACAAGTATGACATGAACAATCAAGGAAAATAGCACAAAGGTAAGGTTCTTCTCAAATCCAAAGGAGATGAGGTCTTGATGGTAGTCTTCTCCAAGACATATTCACTTGGGGATCTTCTCCTAAGAGGTCTTGATCTCCAAGAGGAGGGGTAGATGAGCAAAGCTCTCTCTAGATAATCTCATATACTTTGCTTACCCTAAAACGATGGTAGGAGATGGGTATATATAGTTGTGACGCCCCAAGACCGGAGCTTCAGATGCCTTCCAGGGTTTCTGGGTTTCGTCGTGTGATTTTTTTGGTCCGTTGCATTTCATCTTTGCATCACGTGCATTGCATCATGTCATCATGCAACCCGTTTTAAAACTCACTAAATAAATTGCATGGATCTTCGGTCCATTTAAACCGAGGGAATTCACATGGTGATTTTCTCTTTATAACATATATCCTCCCAATATTAGTAGGGAGCTATAATAAATATTCCATCCTTATGGAATCAACCATAACACACGTGCAAAGTATTTTCCATGTCTATTCCTCTTCGAGTTTGACCTTCAAACCTTGCCAATATTTTTTCTCATCCCTTTTATCGAGGCTCTTCAAAAATCTCAGCCCATTTTGAGTCTTTTCGAATGGGCTTCAAAATTCAAACATGTCGAATTATATTCAACATGTGCATATCTATTTTCTCCAAAAATCCTCTTGTCATTTTATTTAAATTCCTCACATTTTTGTGAGTCCAGAAATTTTACCCTCGTGCGCTAATTCTTTTCCCTAAAACCCCTTCTTTTTCCTTTCTCTCTAATTCTTTTCGGTTAAAGAAATTAATTAGGGAGAGAGAGCCCAGCCGCCTCTAGCCACTTGGGCCTCCTAGCAGCGCCGGCCTCCCAGGCCCATATGCTCTCCTAAGCCCACCATCCTAACCCTAGCTAGCCCAGCGCCGACCGCACACATCTCCCTCTCGTTCCCACGTGAGCTGCTCCTCTCTCCTCTTGTCTCCCTGCTCGCGCCGCCAGGAAGGAGTGCCCGCGCCCGATGCCTTTTGCCGATCCCATCTCATATCGATCGCTCCTCTCTCCTCTCGCTCAAGCCAACCACCCCGCGGCCCCGCGAGCTCGTCTGCCCGCACGGCCATGGCATCGCCGCCCTCGACCCGGCTCGCCCTCGACGTCCAATTTGTCGGAGCCCTTCCTCCACCTCTTCTCCGGCCTCCCACGACAGCCATGTCGCGCCCTCAAGCGCCTCACCTCCCGCAGCCAGTCCAGGACCTCCTCGTCGCCTCCTTGTCTACCCGGCGCCACGGACTCGTCAGCTCCGTCACCAGGGGAGGAGCCCCTCGACCCGTCCCCTTCGGCCCCGACTCCGGCGAGCGCCGCCCCGTCGACTCTCCTCCGTGTGACGCCTCCCCTCTGTTGCATCATTCCTCTGCCCACGACTATCCTTTGCTCTCCCGCCTTGCCTCATGCGAGCCACATGGCCGCCGGCCATGGAGGCCACCATGCTGGCCTGCAGCTTCGTGCGCGCTGCCTTGCCTTGCTGCTGCTTCGTCCGACCGTGGACTACCTCCGGCGAGCTCACCCGGCCACCTTCGACCTCGGCGTGGCCCTGCCTCCACTAGCAGCCTCCTGGTGCTGTCCATTTCCATGGGTTCGGGGAGCCCCAAGTCTTGTCTGTGGCCTCATTGGCTGTTGATGTTACGATGTTGGCTTTCTCCATCGTCTCCCTGGGTTCGTCAAGTCGTGTACCAGGAGACCAAGCCGGAAGACTCCGTGGATGTGCATCCCACTTGTGCCATTTTGGATCGTCAATAATGTTGCAGGATTCACCAAGTACCATTACGCCCGGAGACCACGAATCTCTGAAGTTCCACTACCGTCGCTATGGATCCGACAAGTTCGCGAGTACGACCACTTCCCACGACGACCTTGTACCACTACCGTTGACGAATACATGTGCACCGCAAGCATCAAGTTCAACTACCGTCGACCGCGAAGGGTTTGGAGTCATCAAGTACCTCTCCAAAACGAACGTGAATGACTATCGTCGCAAGAACGGGACCGGAAAGTCCGAAGACCCCAAGTACCACGACACCGATGACATGAAAATCTATGGAAACTCATGCAACGATAAACATGTACCACTACCGTCGCCAAGTTCGCGAGAACCTCTACCGTCGCGAGAACGCCTACTTCCTCTACGAACTTGAATCTGTCCCGCTTGCACGCTTCAAAGGTATAACCTCGAGACGACATCCATGAACGAATGCTTGCGATGTTTGAGATGCTCGTGTCTGCACCGTGTCCATTGTCACTCGTTTCCTTGTCGCCAACTCGTGGGACACCCGGAATCCGGGAGCGCCCCACCATCTTCTGCACGCATCCGCACACTTCTCCTTTGTATCGGTATCTCAATCGAGTTACCGAAACCAGAACGTTGTTGTGGCACCGTTTTCGTTACCGTTGCCGTGGCACCCCTTTTCCTTTCCACCACGGTGACAAATGCTTCATAATGCTCTTGTCAAGTTTTAATAAAAATTGCATAAACTTGTTCATGTCATCCGCATCATGATAACAACAATTAAAATGTTTAAATTGTTGTTGCAATAAATTACTAAGGCATATGGGGATTTACCGGATTTGTTGTTTGTTATATCCGACCCCATTTAAAATTGTTTAGATAGATAATTCCTTTATGTTTCACCTCTTGACATGCTTAACAACATTTAGTATTGTTGCGTACATAACTGAGAGAGAACTAAATAAGTCATGTGGTGTTCCGCCAATATGCAACTCGTTGCATATTGAGATCCACTTAATTTGTAGTATTGTTTGTGCACTTTGCCATGCCATGCATATTTAAACCGGACATGCATCATACTTGTTTGCGCATCATGCCATGTTATGTGGTGGTTGTTTACTATGTTGTGTGCTTCTTTCCGGTGTTGCTTCTTCGGGTTGGTTCCGTTAACGTCGCGTTTGTGAGGATCCGTTCGTCTACGTCCGTTTGTCCTCTTCGTGGACTCGTTCTTCTTCCTTGTGGGATTTCAGACAAGATGATCATACCCTCGAAATCACTTCTATCTTTGCTTGCTAGATACTCGCTCTTTTGCTATGCCTATGCTGCGATACCTACCACTTGCTTATCATGCCTCCCATATTGTTGAACCAAACCTCTAACCCACCTTGTCCTAACAAACCATTGATTGGCTATGTTACTGCTTTGCTCAGCCCCTCTTATAGCGTTGCTAGTTGCAGGTGAAGATTGAAGTTTGTTCCTTGTTGGAACATGGAGATGTTGTTCCTTGTTGGAACATGTTTATTTTGTTGGGATATCACAATATCTCTTATTTAATTAATGCATCTATATACTTGGTAAAGGGTGGAAGGCTCGGCCTTATGCCTGGTGTTTTGTTCCACTCTTGCCGCCCTAGTTTCCGTCATATCGGTGTTATGTTCCCGGATTTTGCGTTCCTTACGCGGTTGGGTTATAATGGGAACCCCTTGACAGTTCGCCTTGAATAAAACTCCTCCAGCTATGCCCAACCTTGGTTTTACCATTTGCCACCTAGCCTTTTCTTTCCCTTGGGTTCTGCAGACTCAAGGGTCATCACTATTTTAACCCCCCCCCCCCGGGGCCAGTGCTCCTCTGAGTGTTGGTCCAACCTGTCAGCCGCCGGTGGCCACCAGGGGCAACTCTGGGCTGGCCTACCGGAAGTTTGGACAATCTGAGTGCCTTGAGAACGACATATGTGCAGCTCCTATCGGGATTTGCCGGCACATTCGGGCGGTGTTGCTGGACTTATTTTACCATTGTCGAAATGTCTTGTAACCGGGATTCTGAGTCTGATCGGGTCTTCCCGCTAGAAGGAATATCCTTCGTTGACTGTGAGAGCTTGTCATGGGCTAAGTTGGGACACCCCTGCAGGGTTTTGAACTTTCGAAAGCCGTGCCCGCGGTTATGGGCAGATGGGAATTTGTTAATGTCCGGTTGTAGAAAACCTGAAGTTGACCTTAATTAAAATGCATCAACCGCGTGTGTAACCGTGATGGCCTCTTTCCCGCGGAGTCCGGAAAGTGAACACGGTGTTGGAGTTATGCTTGACGTAGGTTGTTCTAGGATCACTTCTTGATCATAGTTTCTCGACCGTGCTTTGCCTTCTCTTCTTGCTCTCTTTTGCGTATATGTTAGCCACCAAATATGCTAGTCGCTTGCTGCAGCTCCACCTCATACCCTTACTTTACCCATAAGCTTAAATAGTCTTGATCGGGAGGGTGTGAGATTGCTGAGTCCCCGTGACTCATGGATACTTCCAAAACCAGTTTGCAGGTGCCGATGTTACCGAGCAGGTGACGCAACCGAGCTCAAGGAAGATCTTGTCCTTTATATTGTTTCGTTCTAGTTGATCAGTAGTGGAGCCCAGTTGGGGTCGATCGGGGATATGTGTAGCATTTGGGGTAGTCTTCTTTTATTTTGGTTCCGTAGTCGGACCTTGATTGTATCTGGATGATGTAATGCTTTATTCATGTAATTGTGTGAAGTGGCGATTGTAAGCCAACTATGTATCCTTTTCCCCTTATGTATTACATGGGTTGTGTGAAGATTACCTCACTTGCGACATTGCTTTCAATGCGGTTATGCCTCAAAGTCGTGCTTCGACACGTGGGAGATATAGCCGCATCGAGGGTGTTACAATAGTCTAAGTGGGGGAAGGGGTACAAGGGCCTCGGCCTGAGTCGTGCACACACACAAAGGACGGATGATCCGGGTGATGGCTCGGATGATCCGGGCATCGTCCAGATGGTCTGGCTGGGTCTGTTCAGCCGTGGTTGGCCCGGATGTCCAGGACCTGGTCCAGACGTCCGGCTTGGTCCGGATGATCTGGGTGGGGTCCTGGATGATCCGGCTTCGTCCGGGAGCATGTTGTTGTCTTTGGTCACATTAGCCAGGTCATCCGGGAGGAGGTACGAATCGTCCAGAGGGATGTCTGGATCATCCAGGTGAGCACTGACTTGCTCCATTTGTTCTCTGTCTTCACGTTCTTCTTCCTCCATCATTTGGCCTTGCTCCTTAGCTTCTCCATGGCTAGTTCCTTGGTAACTGAGTATGCAAAGTGTCTCCTTTTGAGGTAGTAGCCATGTCTCATGTGATTTGGAAGGAAGTTGAGCGAGGAGGGAATTCACCTCGGTTTCGATAGCTCTAGCACGAGCCCTAGTCGTCGGTCTACTTGGTGCCTTGGGTGATGATGGTGTGTCCATGGGGATGACCGAAGGATGCTCCACATCAACCATGCTCGAGGGGAAGAAGGCAAAGCTTGAAGAAAAGAAGGTGAAGATCACTACCGATGCAGAGGACGCCAAGATGTTGTCCTTTAAGGTGGAGTCTTTGGATGTCAATGCAAAAATGATCTACAAGCCGTCCGGTGCAAGATGTTGCAGCAGCAACATGAGGAGTTGGAAGCACCGAACAAGGAGAAGGAAGATACGGCGAAGATGGAGGATGCATACGCACCAGCAACGACACCTTGAGCGTCGAGGAGGGTCAGATTGCCGGTCCGTCTGGGCAAAAAACATCTCCCCTTTCTTTGCACAAACTACCGGGTAGATATTCTTTTGTCATCAGGCATGTTAAAACCTAAGCATACTTGCCTCTTTTTTATGTGATTGGGCATGTGATCTGACACTAGTGTGATCAAGCACGCGCTATGTATCAGACTTTTATTTGAATTTCAAATTACCCTATACATTCGGACATATACATGATAGCATTGGATGACGACCTCCAACCCTATACATTCGGACATATACATGATAGCATTGGATGACGACCTCCAACCCTATACATTCGGACATATACATGATAGCATTGGATGACGACCTCCAACATCAGTGTCCACAGACCCTATCCACAAGCGGACGCCAAAACAAATTTGCATGTTAACGTTAGAATGCCCTTAGAAGCACGTGGGCACTTCCCCGAAGATTGCATGTATGAGAAGAGGGAAGACCATCCAAGATTCCCGAAGAAGTTGCCCAATACCATAAATGTAAGTTCAAGAAAAGGCTCTTACCTCAAATCTCCGAACCCCAATAGTGTTTTATGTGTTAACGATGTAGCCCAATTAAAGCTTGTCAACAAGGATGACAAGGTGGTCAAGTACCAGTACATGGCAAGCATGCATCCTACGAGTACCAAATGTTGTGACAAGTAGGATGATAAGCATCAAGTTTTAGTTAATTTTTTAATCTAAAGTTAAGATCGCTTAAGTTATGTTAACTGACCTTGTTGAGCACAACGAGGACGGTAATACCATGACAAAAAGCAAAAGAAAGAAGATCAAAATCCAGTTCTCTAAGAACTAGAACAAACGAATTATATGCGCTGATGCTGCCAATGATTATTACAGACGATTCTTCAGCTTGACTGCAATGCTGGTAAAACTTTTCCAAGGACAAGAATGCGAGGATTATTCAGGAGCCTTAAACGGTGTCTTAACACCCAAGGAAATCGAGGTGCCTGCCACTTCACCTACTCAGGCTAAAGCTCCTGGTATGCAACAAAATTA
Source organism: Triticum dicoccoides (assembly GCF_002162155.2). NCBI lineage: Eukaryota > Viridiplantae > Streptophyta > Magnoliopsida > Poales > Poaceae > Triticum > Triticum dicoccoides. The sequence continues at coordinate 309,547,736 of NC_041390.1, read as the reverse complement.
GGTGGGAGACAAATAATCGACAGAAAGAGCAGCTGGTGCTCAGATATGATCGCAAACTGCTTTTGTGTAGTCTGATGTTGATGACTTCCCACCAAGATCAGCGGTTCTGTACTTCCCCTCGGCAATTGTCTGGAGGATGGCATTGTGGATCCGGTCTGCTTGGTCATTGAATTGCAAGTGGCGCAACATCATAACAGCACTCAACATAAGAGCAGTTGGGTTTGCAAGGTTCTGCAGGCAATCGAATATCATTCAGTCAACAAAGAGACATCATAAAGACTGTCTAGACATCACGAGAGAACTTTGGTTTCATATACACATAACGAAAAGCCAGAAAGCCATCAATTAAAACATCATGAACATGTACATACTGAGAAATCTCATATGGTAGATATTTAAGATCACTTTACCTTGCCAGAGATATCAGGTGCAGAACCATGAACAGCCTCTGCCAGACAAATGCCACCTTCACCAATGTTGCAGCTGGGGAATAAACAATAGTTAGTTGATATCGTCTAAAAAACACAGTAAATCGACTCATGAAGATAAAAATCTCTACCTGGGAGTTAAGCCCAAGCCTCCGATCAAACCAGCACATAGATCACTAATAATGTCACCATACAGATTTGGCATCACTAATACATCAAATGTACCAGGATTCTTCACGAGCTGCAAGAGGATGCAGTTCATACTCAGTGATGTCATAGAAGTAAATGGCCTACTTTCAGTACTCCCTCCTTCCATCTATATAGGGCCTAAGCCGTTTTTCGAGGCTAACTTTGACCAAATATTAGAGCAAGAATATATGACATGCAACTTACACAAAGCACACCGTTAAATTCGTGTGTGGAAGAAGCTTTCAATGATATAATTTTCACATTGTGCATGTTATGTACTATTAATCTTGTCAATAGTCAAAGGCGTTCTTAAAAAACGCATTAGGCCCTATATAGATGGAAGGAGGGTGTACATGATTATCAAGTGTGCAAACGGTAAAATTAACAAGTGTGAAGTTTCAGTGTTGACAGATCAACATACTGTCATGCAGCAATTGTCAATGATGACTTCCTCATATGTGATTTCAGGGTACTTCTCAGCTACTTCACGGCAACACTAAAATTGTACATATAAAATAACCATGAGTTAGCTCTCAAGACAAATGAAAATGGGGAACAGATAGCATCAACAAGAAGGAACAGGGGTGTAGCCATCAAACCTTGAGGAAAAGTCCGTCTGTTTTCCTCATGATATTAGCTTTATGTATCGCAGAGACCCTCTCCCTGCCATTGGCTTTGGCATAATGGAAAGCATACTCTGCCACTCTCAAACTTGCTTGGCGGGTAATAATTTTCAAACTTTCCACAACACCCCTCACAACCTGAAGAAAAAGAACTGTGCCATGACTAACAAGAACAAGAACAACAACCACCAAGCCTTTAGTCTCCCAAACAAGTTGGGGTAGGCTAGAGCTGAAACCCATAAGATCTCAAAACCAGCTCAGCTCATGACTAACAAGAACAATGGAAAGAAAACTATCTTTAGGAAAGAATACACAATACCTGATGCTCAAGGCCACTATACTCTCCTTCAGTATTTTCACGGATTGTCACAAGGTTCACATCATCATATCTAGTCTTGTAGCCTGGGAGGCTGTTGCAAGGCCTGACATTGGCGTAGAGTCCGAGTTCTTTCCTTAATGTAAGATTCAAAGAACGGTGGCCTTTTCCAATAGGTGTAGCCATAGGACCTTTCAAGCCAACTTTGTTTCTACGCACCGACTCCAGGCTCTCCCATGTCAAAAAGCTCTCTGTTCTGGGATCAACTTCCGTACCAACATAATGTTCTTCCCATTCTATAGGTACACCTGCAACATTGAATACCTGAAACAGTAAAAGAAAAGATTAGAAGTACGGAAGTAGAACAAGCTACCTTCAAAGAAATCATGCTTGAATGAGTTTTGTGCGTGAATTTAATCACTCATCTTAGTAGCAGTATTCTTGCGAAACTCAGTTGCAAAAGTACAGTTTACAGGTAAAGCAATTAGCTTCAGATAGCTGGAACCATGTATCGAAGTTCAAGATGAGAGAGACGATCATGTCACTGCAATTTAAAAACAGATGGGCAGCCTGGCGCAAAAGACAGGCGGGGCAGCTCAGGCTTTGACTTCACCAGTCCAACAAGCCTGGCCTGACCCGACAACTCTGATAGCAACTAATCCAGCAGGCAGCCACCATCTAAAATCAACCAGCAAATAAGGCCTTGATAGGAAATAAGGTTCTAGCGGATCTTTGTAAAAAATCTAAAACTATATAAATGCAGTACAGATACGGTTCCTTCAAAAAGTTTCTAGTTGATCCAATCCCCAAGATATCAGTCACTTGTTCCTTTTCTGCATGACATCTTTGTCAATTGCATATTACAGAAAAAATAATTGTTATGTTCTTGTCCACGATGATTTTTAAGCATCTAAGGACATACCACCTCTCACCTATTGGCTTTGAACCTTTGATCATCCTGGGTTCAGTATACAGATACAACAGAATGAATGTCATTGTAGACATGGAGTAGATATCCACACTTTATGAATGAACAACGTATACGAGTTATTTCAGATCAAAATTGGCAAAGATGCATATTCTGAACTTTCTAGAATGACAGGAGCATCCAAGGTAATTATTCAGAAATATTACTGAAATCCCAATAGCCATTCTGTTGCAAAAAAAGAAGCCAAAAATCAAAACAATAGCATAACCAAGTTACACAAATGACACAAAGTTCCAAAGTGAAACAGGGTTTTCACAGAAATACAAGCAAATTCAACTGTGCCCCAAATTCTGAACAGCCAGAAGTCCGGCTTTCTGCAAAAGAATAAGGGCCTCTTTGATTCTCAGGATTCTCAAAACGCAGGAATAGGAAAAATGTAGGAATACAGTGTCATGTCCTCTTGTATCCTATGGGATTTGGAGAAGTGTTTGATAGCACAAGAAAAGCAAAGGAATTCTACAAAGAAGTTGAAGTGGATGAAAAGTTTCCTCCAAAATGTAGTATAAATGAATCCTATGGAAAAATCCTAAGGATTTCAATCCTACAAATCAAACGACCATCACAGGAAAAAAATCCTAAGGATCCAAATCCTGTAAAAATCCTATGCATTTCCTTTGTATCAAAGGAGCCCTAAATCATCTTTACTATTGAAGGGTAGTCTGCCATCGTCGTCGTCATGGTTAGACCTCCCATCCCCTCGTATGTGCTCCCCTCCCACCAATTTCTCCATACCACCGCCTCCCCCAGTCCTTGAGAGCGGTTTGTGCTCTCTTGCTCCTTTCCTCTCCGTACGTTTCCTCTGTCCCATGATTCACAACGTGAAAATACCGAGCAATTTGATAAAATGACACACTTTTCCTTGTACTTTGATCGAATGGCACGCCTTTCTTTTTATTAGATTAAATAGCACACTTTTCATTCATAGCTGGATAAAATGGCACAAACTGAGTTTTTCCTCCTTTTCCAAGTCTGAGCCCACACGTCATAATACTTTGGACGAATTTGCCCTTCTGTCTGGTCAACCGGTTTGATTGAAACAGAGGAAAGGAGACTATGCCAAAAAAGATCAGAGGAGACGAATGACCCAGAGGAACGATCAAAACAGAGACGAACGATCCCGAGGAGACTCACAGGTTTCCTCCCATCCCGTCTCTCCCTTCATCTCTCTCTCTCTCTCTATTATATATCTTTCTCTCTCCTTCTAATTCGATTCAATAAGCATGTAAATTAAAGCTAAATTTCTTCAGGACCGGGCATCAATACAAGCTGAATTTCTTCACAGGAAAAAGCATCTGTAGCTTTTGGACAGCTGAACGGGCAATCAAAATTAAAAGCTAAATTCAGGCCAGCGGCATGAGTTTCATCAGGTAGACTGCTAAAGCTAGCACTACAGCGGCGAGCAGCTACAGCCAACTACAACAGCAAGCAGCTACGAACACGTGCTACAGTCAGGACTCGAACATGTCCAGCAAGGGACCTGGACTACGACGCCTTGCAGGGAACTTGAAGTGGCGGCACCCTTCTTCTCCTGCATGGGTGAGGGAGCGGCCGGAGCGTGGTGGACGGCGGCGCCCTTCTTCTCCGACACGCCAAGGGAGCGGTCGGAGTGCGGCGGACAGCAGAGCGTCCTCCACAGGAACGGGCGCGGCGCGGTGAGGTGGTGGCGCCGGGGAGTAGCGGCGAGGATTCATAGTTGTGGGGAAGAAGCACACCGAACCAGTAGCGGCGAGGATTCATAGCTGTGCTTGGCTCCGAACCAGTTGACCAAGAAGAAAGGGCAAAATAGTCCAAAATAGTATGACTTGTGTGCCCAGACTTGAAAAAGGAAAAAAGACTCAGTTTGTGTCATTTTATCCAGCTATGAATCAAAAGTGTGCTGTTTAATCCAATAAAAAGAAAGATGTGTCATTGGATCAAAGTACGAGGAAAAGTGTGCCATTTTATCAAGTCTCACTTCAAGTCACCCCTCTGCCACCCCATCCAATCTCACTTCTACCTTAACCCGTCATGGACTCCTTGCACCGTGACTTTGACGCTGCCCCCCCCCCCTTCCCCCTACCATCCATGATGTGCATCCCCTAGCCTCACCCTGCACCTGCAGTCCCTCCCCGCCCAATCCAATCGTTGTTGCACCGCAAAAAAAAAATAGTACAGATGAAACAGCAAAAAAATAATGCTGTTGGGGAGCCTCAAACCACACACCTGCGTCTACACCCAGCTTAATCAAACCAGCAAGCAACCAGCTCACTCATGTTCTGAATTGGAAAGTATTTACAAGTACAAGCCAGTGTTTCCATGGTCCGTGCGCACTTACAGGTGCAGTGTTGCGTGCTTGCTTGAGTTTTTCTTTGAACTGTTGCAAGTCCATTGATTGTTGTATACAAATCCAACACAACTCCAATTATTTTTAGTCCCGTGCGCGGGCTAGTTACTACTCCCTCTGTTTCTAAATGTATGACGTTTTGGCAGTTAAAATTGAACTGCCAAAACGTCTTATATTTAGGAACAGAGAGTGTATTAATTATGCTGGGTGTGAGGATAAAACTCACACCTGTTAATATCGTATCAAACATAAGGAAAATCTTCTACCTTTCTTGCTAAACTTATTGCATGGGGCCAGGGAAATTGCAAGAGATGTCACTAGCCATCCAGGGAGGCCAACCACTAAAAAGTTCTATAGAGCTCAGCATTAACGATATGCCCTTGTTGGCGTAGCTTCAAACCTTGATCAAATAAAGTATAAAGACATTTCTACATCATAAGGAAACAGAAAAGCAGACCAAGTTGTGGTAAGAACTCATACATGAGTCTATCACACAAATACGACACCCAAGAGAAACAAAATCCTCTACCTGCTTGACCGACTCGGCGATCTCAGGCCCGATGCCATCACCGGGAAACAGGGTTGCGCGGATAGTCTCCCCAGCCTCCGTGGAAAACGATGCCCCAACATGCCGGCCCGTCGTCCGCGGTAGGACAATCCCCTGAAGCAGCCTTCGGAGTGCCATGTCTCCTCTCCACCACTCTGAAAGGCAAAAACAACAATCAAACCTATACTCCAGATGACTCCAGATATCTACGCAGGCGAGTCGATTCGACCAAGCAGGCATGCATTAATTTCCAAAGACTAGGCAGAATAAGCGCGCATGCATCGCGAATCGATGGATCGACCAACAGAGCACGGAACGCCACGCCCGATGGTCTCCGATCGAATCGGGGATAATTCAGGAACCGCGAAATCGAGAGGAGCGAGATCGGATCGGGTAGAGGGAAAGCGACGGTGAGGAATGTACCGGAAGAAGGAGATTCGCGGGTAGTGTCAACGGCGGCGGCGGCGGGCGGCGGATGGGCTCCGCGGTGAGAGGGGGGAGGGGGCGGGGAGCGGTGGACGAAAGATGGGGATGGGAAAGGGAGAAAAAAGGGTGGCAACTTGCACAGACTCTTGGCCTCCACCCAGGGCCAGGTCTGCGGTTCCTCCTCTTCCTATTTGGCCATCCATCTGGATCTGACGGTCTGCGTTTCCTCGGCCAATATTTGCTTCTTTTTTTTTCCTTTAATATTTGTGTTGTTGGGTACCCAAGGGCACACGCTGACAGCTGCACGTGAGACTGAACGTGGGAGTCCGACCAGAGCCCACTTAGGCCTTGTATAATGGGAGGTGCTTAAGGAAGGTGCTTATAAAAATAAACCAGATTTTCCTTAAGCACTGGTGCTTATTTGTACAGGGTAGACGCTTAACTAAGCGTCACTCCTGTAGAAATAGGCACCGGTGCTTCAGAAAATCTCGGTTTATTTTTCTAAGCACCCCTCTAAGCATCTCTCATTGTACAAGGTCTTAGTCCCGTCAAGGTTTGGCGGGTGTTAACTAACAACCCACTGAAAAATAGGTTTTGCTCAAAAAAAACTAAAAAATAGGTGGCTTAGCTCGGCATAAGTGAGATTCCACGGAACAAATGTATAACTGATTCCTTTCCACAAACTTAGATAGCGGTTGTTGAGGAGGTAGCTCTCCTGGTCCAAGATCCTAGGCGAGCGGACGGGATTGAGCTCTAGCTTAGCAAGTCGTTGCGACAGCACTCGAGGTGGTCCAGGAGGAGGCGCACCGCCGTCATGGCGTACACCAAGTGTTCATCAACGTCGGCTGTTGGGGTAGGCCGCCGGGTGACCACCACGTCCAACAACTGGTCGGGTAAGAGAGCAGCGGAGTCCGAGGGTGTTGTTGCGGATGACAAGGCGAGGAAGCGTTGGAGGTCCGTGCGCACGTCATTGAGTTTCCGGACGGCAATGTCCGGCCCCATCCCCGGGAGCAGCGTCAGCATCTCCAGCAGGCGGCTGCGCGCTTCGCGAGAGGCGTCGGTGTCACTCTCCATCGAGAGGAGCCTGGCCATAAGCACGTAGATGCTGGTCTCCAGCGCGAGGGAGAAGATAGGCGGCCGGAGGAGCAGTGTTCGCCGACTGCTAGGTCGGAAGGGCGGCGACTCAACTCGAACCGTACACGAGAGCTCAGCGCGAAGGGGAAGCCGGAGGAGACTGGGTTAGTGGTGTGGTGGGTTCCCAGCGGGCTAAATGGGACAGCCCACTTATTTTTTTTCTATTGTCCAACGGGTGCCCACTGAGATGATTAAGTGGGATGGGCTTAATTAGTCCCACTTATGCCCACTTCCACCTGCAACCTGAGTGACACGGTAGACACGAGGAAAAAAATACTCATCGTGTTGTAAACATTCGTGGAACTAAAAAACTAAAAAATATTTTTTTGGTAAACTTTGATAGATGTTTTGCATGCTTGCAAAAATTCAGCACGAAATGACATTCGTGAAAGTCATGGCAAAAAAACAAAATCGATGCTCTAAAGATGCTAGTTTTAAAACATTTTGGAGTTCTGTTTTTTTTTACCACGACTTCCACGAATGTCATTTCATGCTGAAATTTGGTATGCCTACAAAAAAATTGTTAAAGTATATACCACAAAAAAATTCAAAACTTTTTTAATTTTTTTTTTACTATTTTTCGGTTTTACTGTTCATCTGGGTGCATTTGAGCTCGAGATCAGAATAAGGTTTTTGGTTAACTATGGTGATTACTCACGCCCACTACAAGAAGTAACCGGCCTCTTAACTCTACGTGTTAGCCTTAAATAATGATCGAGTCGCTTCAGTTTTTTTTTCTGTGATGCGAAGCATCCCACGATCATCCCCATGGACGCACCTACACCTCCAACAACACCACTTGGACCAATGACAAGAACCCGAACGAAGGCTATCGAAGATAAGGTGAACTCACTCCTCTCCCAACTACCACTTTCTATGCATGAGACTTGACTACTACCTCAAGCGGAAACCCTATGTGTGATCATGTGCTTGAAGGAAAGCCACGGATCAACTACACTCAACGGACAAGACGGTGAGGACGCCAAGCTCAATGGACAAGAAGAAGGACTGCTCGAAACTCCTAGGCTCCGGACGATCGGCGAGCTACAGACGCCCAACGACCTCCAGGCACCGGACGACCGGCACACCCACACCCGAGCCGAATCTACGGATTTCCGAAGCCCTCCGGACGAGCGACGCCCCGGACGTCCGACCGAAGCCCACCCGAGCCGAATCTACGGACGTCTGACGAGCACCGGGCGTCCGGACCCTCACGAGCCTCCGAACAACCGGTAACTCCCGGACGTCCGATGCCTGTGTGTTGTTTGCGTGTTGGGCCGCAGCCCATGTACCCCTTCGACCTCTAAGACTATATATAGACCTTCTCCTCCTCTTTTCGAGGGTTAGCAAAGGATTAGCTCATATTTCGTGTGAGAGCTTTGCTCATCCACTTGGTTACCTTCTCCTTGGAGATAGCGCCTCCTCGGAGAAGATCCCCCAAGCGGATTCAAGACCCCTTTACGGGAAGAACCTCAAGACCTCCTCACGGAGAAGATAGTGCTACTTGTATCGTCCTTAGTTGATCGTGGATCGTGTGATCTCTTATGTACTCGAGGATCTAGCATATGTGTGACTATTTCTTGTTGGTTTAGTGATTCTCTCGTGTTTCCCCTTGTGTTTCCCCTCGTGTTCTTCGTGTTCATCGCGGGATCCGCTCCCTTTCGTGAAAGATTGGCCCCTAGGGTTCCTACCCTACATCATCTTGGTATCTAGAGCCACGTTGATCACGATTCGGAGCCTCCACGTTGATCACGTTGATTTTGTTCCTAATTCGAAAATCCCCACAAAATAGCCCCAAATTTTTTTTGTGATTTGTTGGTGTGATGAAATTTTGTTGGATTTGATCCGTGGATTTGCTTTGCCTTGAGTGGATCTAGTTTTTCCCCTTCGTCTCCACCTTTTCTATCCATGAAATCACCCAGATTCGACGAATTTCGTCCTCCCCATCACGAACCCTAGTTGTTCTTCCCATGCCCGATTTTCACCCAGGCATCGGACGTCCGACCGCCTCCGGACGTCCGACGACCGGACGACCGTAAACCCCCGGACATCCCGCGTTCCCTAACAAAACTAAATTTTTTTCAGTTTGGTCTCCACCACCGCCACACCTCCGCATACGCACTCCCACCACCTCTACACCATCACCACTTCCACATAGCACCACCATTGCTTATCCGTTTCGCCCTTCGTATTGTCTTCCAACATCGTGCTTTAAGAATTTGAGTTGCGGCTCTGTGTCCTATTGTGTTTCGGCTATTTAGGTACGGCTCGACATCAACATCACCGCCGATCATCTTCGCCACGGACGCGTCATCGACAACAACTGCTACACCATTTTGACACCATACCGTAAGCGAGAACCATAACATCATCTTGGATGATGCGGAGCATCTTATGGACATCACCATGTCAAGAGTCCGTTTGGCGAGTGACACGTGCGACATCTACTTCACATACCCAAAGGTGAATCATCTCCTTTACACGTGCTCACTTGACCCCTTCGAGGATGGTATACTACTTGACACCCCTCTCGTGTGCATGCATAGGTATTGTCGGAACACTACGGACGACGAGGAGGAGTGCAAGCGCCAAGGGACAACTACACCATCCGCGAGGTAAGTATGGAAGCGACGACGGAAGAAGACGGAGACATCTCCCAAGACCCAGACATCCGGCCCTGGCCCGGACATCCGGCCCCTAAAGATGTCAACAACAGCAGCAGCCCTGCAGCCGAAGTGCTACAGGCCCCGAACATCCGGCGTCAGCCCCGGACATCCGACGCCTCGCCAACACCCGGACATCCGGCCTCGCCCCGGAAATCCAGACAAGCCATTCCAGAGAGCATCGTGACCAGCTCCGTCAGCCCGGACATCCGGCCTGCCAGCCCGGACATCCGGCTCCCCGTGAAGCCCCGGACATCCGACCCGACGCCCGGACATCCGACCCGACGCCCGGACATCCGGCCCTCCCTGCCTGCGTGTAGTGCTTCTAGGCCGAGGCCCATGTACCCCTTCGCCCCTTAGACTATATATACTTACCCTCCACCTACGTTTTAGGGTCAACACTGGTTTAGCTCATTTTAGAGATAGAGCATTGCTCATCCACATCGGATCTACTCCGCGAGAGAGACCGCGGCCTCTACGGAGAAGATCCCTTTGGATTCAAGACCTCCTTTTGGAGAAGAACTTCAAGACCTCCTCACGGAGAAGACCGGTTACCGTGTATCGTCCCTAGTTGATTGTGGATCGTGTATCTTACTTTATGTACTCAAGGATCTAGCACATGTGTGATCATTCTTGTTGGTTTTAGTGTTTCCCTCGTGATTCCCCTCATGATTCCCCTCGTGTTCCTCGTGTTCTTCGCGGGATCCGCTCCTTTCGTGAAAGATCGGGCGATTAGGGTTCCACCCTACATCATCTTGGTACCAGAGCCACGTTGATCACGATTTCGGAGCCTCCCCCATTGTTTTCTAGCCTTCTTTTGTTTGATTTCGTCCTAAATTCGAAAATCCCCACCAAAAATAGCCCCAATTTTTTTTGTGATTTGTTGGTTTGATGAAGTTTTGTTGATTTTGATCCATGGATTTGTTTGGTTTCGACTGGATCTAGCATATCCCCAATTTTTCCCCACTTTCCATCAACGAAATCCCATCAATTTTGCCCCCAAATTCATATATTTCCGCCCCCAAATCGAGTTTTGATGTCCCAAACGAGATCTGGAATCATCGGACCGGACATCCGTGCCTCAGGTCGAACATCCGGGCCCCAAGCCGGACATCCGGCTCCTGGAGCATAAAACCCGCACGGTTCTGAACATCAGCCCCCGGATATCCGGCCCCCACCCCCGGATGCCCGGCCCCTGACATCTTAGCCACCCCCGTTTCACCGTTTTATCCATAACTAATTCATCCGGAGTCCGTTTTTGACGTTCTTTAGCTCGTTGAAAAGCTCTTGACACCCCCCTTCCCACAAAAATACTATCAAAACCATTTGAATCCATAAATTTTTTGGAACTTTGGCATCTTTGCCTAGGGCTTCCACCACAACCTCCGCATAACCACCACCGACTTTCACAACCTAACCAATTTTGTTCCCCATCGCATTAGTGGTTGCTTGAGGAGTGATTTGAGTCTCCTAAGGTGTCTAGGCTACTTAGGGACGATTGCTTCTTCATCAACCACCACCACCACTACCGCATAGGCTTACTAACCATACACTTCTTCCATACCGACTTAACCCAATTTTGTTAGTGTTGTGAGTTGTGTCTCCTAAGGTGTTTCGGCTACTTAGGGACCGTGCTTTCAACTCCGACACCGTGTATAGTACACCACCTTACCCTCCACTTCCGCATTGCCTACTCATATAACCCATCATCGCACTTCCACAAAACCACCACAGCATTCCCGCTACCACCATTTGACGTTTGAGATTTTGAGTTCGCGGTTTTTCCGTTTCCTAATGTGTTTCAGCTACTTAGGGACGAGTCTCCATCATCTTGGTATCTCCATCAAGATCACCGCCACTCATCATCTCCAAGGACGGTAACCTCCATATCATCTTGGTATCGTGGTATCCCTCCATTGTATATTCCCTTGCAATTGCATTGATAACCCCTAGCCCATTTTGCGTCACTTGCCTATCGAGACTAGCAATTTGAGTATTGCTGGCAACGTTACTTGTGCACATTAGTGATCTACACCATACATTGCATACATACCATATCATATCGGTATCATATCATCCCTTGTGCCTCAAGTTTGTTCCCGCATATACACAATCGCTATCTTGGTTTGTGCATTTCGCAAAGTGGCCATAGACAAAAAAAAGAATAAAGCTTTTAAGCAAAAGAGAAAGAGCAAAGAAGCTTGTAAGCAAGTGCCATAGCATCATACCACATTGCATATAAGATTGTCATATCCGATCATCTTGGATCATACCACCGGAACATCATACATATATAGCATACTTGGGATAGAAAGTCGATACATTTTGCATCTTATAGGTTGTGCACAAGTGTCGTATCCGCCTATAGAGCAATCGTGCTAGCGTCTCTCTTGAGTTGTGCAACACGAGTGTTTTCCGTGGATTCCACATTTTATGCTCATTCCTTGGTTGCACGACCCCATTTATCTATCCGTGTGTGTGTTTCCGTGTGCCATTCATTGCTATTGGTCTACTTGTCACACTTGCGAATTTGTGAATATCTTTCAACATTATTGACTCTTGCTAACATTTTACATTAAATTTTTGTGCCACTATCCTCACCGAGCTCCACCATAAGCCTTATTTGTGTAGGTGTGAGAAACCGACAAGAATTGGTACCAATTGTGCTATTTCCTTGTCCACATTGGAGTGATCATTGATCCACCTTCAACTTCGGTCAAGGTACATTTGGTATTCGTTCTTCTCTTTCTCCCACTCATATTTGCTCGAGTCTTGTGATGGATAGGCAAGGCATTTCATCTTCGGTCTACAACAACAATGACGAGTTCGATGCCACGAACAACTCCAACGACGCCAAGATGCAAGCTCAAATGGAGGAGATCAAAGCCCTCATCATGTCCTACAAGCGATCTTCCTCATCTTCGAGAAGACGCTCAAGAGCACATGTCTCCGAGCTACCATCTCCGGCAAGGTCACATTGTCATCGACACCATCACCACCATGAACGTGAAGGTCAAGAGCTCAACACCAACAACCGCTTAATGACTTCACCATCTCCCTTGGCATCTTCACCAAGCGACTTCAAGGCATGTTTGCCTTCGGATATACGACATCTTCGCCAACAAGCACCTCAAGACTACGCTCAAGAGAAGCTCCGCAAGCTCAAGTCCGTGACTTCCACTAGCTACTACGACCTCGACACCGACCATGAGATTCCTTTCTATGGGACTCTAGAACCCGAGGAGTATCTCGAGTGGGAGCGTTTGATGGACGACTACCTCAAGCTACATCAAGTTCCTCCTGAAGATCAAGTGAAGTGCGCCACAAGGAACTTCCGCGACTACGCGTCCACATGGTGGCTTCACGCACCTTCGGAGACCTACGACATGAGTTGGCCCAAGACGAAGAGAGCTTTGCGGCAAGAGTTTGTGCCTCCAACCTACACGGAACAACTTCAACGCCAATTGGAGAACACCATCCAAGGATCCAAGTCCATCGACGAGTACTTCAAGGAGATGAAGATTGCCTTGCGATGAGCCGGCGTGGATGACCCCATTTCGATGAAGTTCCACTTCATGATGGTATTGCACAACGACATCCCCAAGATGATCTTCCTCGAGAACTACAAGTCCCTCGACGACAACTACATTGGTGCTCTCAAGGCGGAACAAGAACTCATGAAGGCCAAAGCTTCTCCACCCCAAGCTCACTTCGCGACGACCAAGCTCCATGAAGACGAGCATGAGGATAGTACCACCAAGATGTCCAAGCCCGACGAGCTCCAAGACGATGCTCCCAAGTTCGACTTCACCGCCATCCCTCTTTGTGGCATTAATGATGCCGAGTCCTCCATGACTCTTTTTCAAGACGGTGCAGCGATGAGTACGACTACTGAGACCCTCAAGGACCAAGCTTTGGAGGCGAGGGATAAGGTGGCGAGCAAGGATGATGTTTCCATCTTAGGAGGCGAGAGTGATGATGTGCCATCTTCGGCCTTCATCCACGGTGACAACAACGAGATGGTTGAGCATGGGATTTTCCCTTCGACCACGGCGACATATGATGACTTGAGTGACTTGTGCCACCATATTGAGAGTGAGAGTGACTTCACCACTAGCCCCATATATGTGTTGCCACAATTCCCATGTGAGGAGAGCCACAACCCCCATCATTTGAGTGAGATGAGTGACTCCACCATATGTGAGATTGAGTGCACCTACCTTGAGGGAGTGAGTGAACCACCACATAGAGAGAGTGAGATAGTTGATAGGTCATGTGAGGCCACTTTCAACACTAATGAATTGACCTCTACCTCTATTATGTCTTCTCATTTGGTGCTAGGTCCCATCTATGATGACGCGCCGATTCGTGATGACTTCGTCCTCCCTTTGGACAAGACGATGGCCATGGTGGAATATGATGCACCCCCCACATGGTTACATCAAGATGATGATATTGACCACCATTTGGTCATTCCCACCTCACCTACACCACTTGAGTGGAATGAAAACGGTAACATAGGTGACGGTGATGCTCTAGTCCCACTAGTGGACATTCTTGACATTGATTGCTTGCATGATGTTGATCAACCTATTTCCATGCTTCATGCTAGTGTGACCTCCCCATGCGATGATTTACCCATTTATGAAGAGTATGATGATTGCCATGTGGAGTCTATTAGTTGTGATGCCATGTTACATAGGATTTCTTATGATCATTCTTTAGGTCACATCATGTTTGACAATCCGCTTGACTTGTCATATGCTATGCATGAGATCCATCATATGTCATATTTGCAATCTCATCGTAGTGACTATGCATTGGCCATTAAAATGAACCCAATTTGCACATATGGCATAAATGACAAGCCCATGGTTATTGGCATTTGTTTTTCTTGTAATGATATTGATATGCTCACTTTGCATCATTTATCTCATATGCCATGCCATGACCACCTAGCTTCGGATATGCATTGTTTTGGATGTTGTCCATTTTCTCCATGTGATGTTTACAATATTGCTCATGAGGAGACCCCCATAGTTTCCTCATACATTTTAGGAGATTTTGATTCATCCCATTCATTGCATGATCCCAATACTTGTGTGCACCATATGCTTCCCATGAATAAACATGCTATTGATGTGCCATATACTTGCATTCTCAATTTGTGTCCCCATCGTGTTATACACAATAACTATTCTTTCATGATGGATGACATGTTCTTATACCATGCATCAAATTTCTTTGAGCGACACTTATCTTCTGCTAACTTTCACATACACATACACATCATGATGGATGATGTGTACATTTACCACACACACAATTTCTTTCGTTTGTGTCTCTTTTGTGTAGGTACCCATGAATTCTTGTCAACCTCACAATACCACGAGTTGACAAAACAAGCTCTAGAGAGCAACGATGACTTGGGATCCCATGGAATGTCTTTCCCACCGCTCTCTTCACGCAAAGACTTCGCGAATTTCTTCTACATGACCCTCACTTGGCTATGGGTTATTGTCCATTATATATCCTTTGCCCATCTTGCCATGTTCATTTGCATGATATGTTCATTAATATTCCTTTGCCATGCATTCGTGACCCATGCTTTGCATTACACATGATGATTGATTCTCATACTAGTATGTGTATTTGCAAGCTTGGTGGAGATATTGCTTGTTATTGCCATGTTTGCTTTGTGCCCCATGCCTATGATTATACTATGATCTTGCTTTGTGTTCGTGCTTGCGACATGTCATGTGCATTGCCTATGGCAATTATTTACTCACATGACATCATTGCCATGATTTCCTCTAGTGTGTTGCATCTTCGCTCCACTAGTTTGCACGACATGATTGTTATTGCTTCTTGTCATATATCTCCATATGTTGCCTCTCTCATGCTAGATGATTTTCCATGTATTGAGTGCAACGATGCATTTCACCATGCTCATGAGATTGCCCCCATAGCATTCTCAAATCTATTTGGAGATTTTGACATATTCCTTGTGAAGCATGTTTGTCTTACCTCTTTGCACCATATACCTAGTGCCATGAATATTGCCATTGTTGCATCATATCATTCACGCACTTGTGCTTCTAATGTTTATGTGCAAGAGAAGAGAACCATCATGATGGATGATGTGTTTATATACCATGCGCATACGTTCTTTCTTATGTTGTGTGCATGTGTAGGATACTTGAACTTTGTGTCAACTTCCACGTCACGTGAGTTGACAATCCGAGCTCTTGAGAGCGAACCACCTTCTACCACGACGATTCTATGTCGCACTTGCTTGTACTTCCGCATTGTGAAGGACGCTCAAGGACACGCCTACAAGGTGACATCTTTCTTGAGCATGGATATGACAGATCATTCTACTTGTGTTGCTTGCACCATGAGGCTTCTTGTTCATATTGGACCACTTGATTGCTCACATGTTAGAGATCTTGCTTCGACTTGTCATTCCACCATTCCATGCATCATGATATATATGCCTTGTGTGTTGCATCCAATTCTTGGATTACTTGCTCCTATCACATGTTTGGTTGCAACAATGTCATCACTTCACATATGCCATGTCCCATTGATTGCTACATGCTTGACTTGATTGCCTCACACATGATGAACACTTGCTCTTTCTATTGTGTTGAGTGCCACACTATATTCACTACACCCTATGCACATTATGCTTGGATTGTCTTGCACTTAACCCATGTGTTTAGACACTTCATTTTATTTGGTGTTGTGAATGATTCTTATGCCTACCATAGACCTTTCATTGAGCAATTTGTGAATGTTTGCTATGAGCTTGAGGTAGATGCTTGTTCACTTGTCCAACATATTTGCATCACTACCTCACATTTACATTCTTGTCCCCATGATATCCTTGATTATGCTCAATTGATATGCTTATATGCCATGTCACAATCCTTTGTCAAACCATATGCTTTGCATGATGACGACACTTGTTTGGTGAATCACCTCTTGAATGCTTGGTTTTGCACTAACGCTAACCACATTTGTTTTTCCAAGTGTTTGTTGTCTTTTCTCCTTTTGAAGGAATCCCAAGATGGTGCGACATTGGAGAGTGCCCATTTCGAGCTTCAAGATGACGAGAACTTGGTGATCGACCACTCCTACACGGCGACACCATCTCTTTCCCATGGTGATTTGGATTTCGATCCGAGGTCGGATCTTTCTCAAGGGAGGGGAAATGATGCGGAGCATCCTATGGACATCACCATGTCAAGAGTCCGTTTGGCGAGTGACACGTGCGACATCTACTTCACATGCCCAAAGGTGAATCATCTCCTTTACACGTGCCCACTTGACCCCTTCGAGGATGGTATACTACTTGACACCCCTCTCATGTGCATGCATAGGTATTGTCAGAACACTACGGACGACGAGGAGGAGTGCAAGCGCCAAGGAACAACTACACCATCCGCGAGGGAAGCATGGAAGCAACAACAGAAGAAGACGGAGACATCTCCCAGGACCCGAACATCCGGCCCCTGAAGATGTCAACAACAACAGCAGCCCTGCAGCCGAAGTGCTAGAGGCCCCGGACATCCGGCGTCAGCCCCAGACATCTGGCGCCTCGCCAACACCCGGACATCCGGCCTCGCCCCGGAAATCTGGACAAGCCATTCCAGAGAGCATCGTGACCAGCTCCGTCAGCCTGGACATCCGGCCTGCCAGCCCGGACATCCGGCCTGCCAGCCCAGACATCCGGCTCCCCGTGAAGCCCGGGACATCCGGCCCGACGCCCGGACATCCGTCCCTCCCTGCCCGCGTGCAGTGCTTCTGGGCCGAGGCCCATGTACCCCTTCGCCCCTTAGACCATATATACTTCCCCTCCACCTACGTTTTAGGGTCAGCATTGGTTTAGCTCATTTTAGAGATAGAGCATTGCTCATACACATCGGTTGTACTCCACAGAGAGACCGCGGCCTCTACGGAGAAGATCCCTTTGGATTCAAGACCTCCTTTTGGAGAAGAACTTCAAGACCTCCTCACGGAGAAGACCGGTTACCGTGTATCGTCCCTAGTTGATTATGGATCGTGGATCTTACTTTATGTACTCGAGGATCTAGCACATGTGTGATCATTCTTGTTGGTTTTAGTGTTTCTCTCGTGTTTCCCCTCGTGATTCCCCTTGTGATTCCCCTCGTTTTCCCCTCGTGTTCCTCGTGTTCTTCGTGGGATCCGCTCCTTTCGTGAAAGATCGGGCGATTAGGGTTCCACCCTACATCAGTATTGGATACATCATTCTTGCCATTACATTGATAGCCATCATAGCCTTACTCCTTTGCGTCGCTTACCCATCGAGACTAGCCTTTGAGTACTGTCGGCAACGTGACTTGTGCACATTAGTGGTCTTACTTATCATAGCATACATACATCATTGGTGCATATCTTGGTATCATCTCTTGTGTAACAAGGTTGTCATCGCATACACAATTGTTATCTTGGTTCATGAAGCATTGCATGAGAAAAGAGCTGAAACAACAAAGAGCCAAACAAGCTTTTAAGCAAAAGGGAATGATAAGCAAAGAGCTTTTAAGCAAGAACCATAGCATCATACAACATTAAGATTGTCATACTAGATCATCTTGGATCATATCATCGAAACACCATACATAGAGCATACTTGGGATAGAAGTCGTTGAATTTTTGCTTAGTAGGTTGTGCACAAGTCTTCGTATCCGCCTATTGTGCAATCGTGCTAGCGTCTCTCTCGTGTTGTGCAACAAGAGCATTTTCGTGGATTCCACATTTTGGCTCATCCCTGGTTGCATGACCCCACTTATCTCTTTACGTGTGTGTTTCTGTGTACCGTATATTGCTTGGTCTACTTGTTGCATTGCAAACTTGCAAATATTTTCCAACATTATTGAAGCTCACTAACAATTGCATAAAATTTTGTGCCACCATCCTAACCAAGCTCCACCATAAGCTTTTACTTGTGTAGGTGTGACAAACCGACAAGAATTGGTACCAATTGTGCTATTTCCTTGTTCCACATTGGAGTGATCATTGATCCACCTTCAACTTCGGTCAAGGTACATTTGGTATACGTTCTTCTCTTTCTCCAACTCACACATTTCTCTTGGAATGATGGATAGACCAAGTACTTCTACCAACCCACTCTTCATCGGGCAAGACGACGACATGAACTCCTACGTCACCAAGAGCCACCTCTTTGGTGCACAACGTGCTTTGCATCAAGAGCAACAAGCAATGAGTGAACACATCGACAATCTCGCCACCGACTTGCGACTCTCCGAGCAACGTACAAGAGACTACTTCGACCACAAGCTCGACAGTCACAAGCAAGAGAACGATGCAAGAATGGATGAGATTCGTGCTTTGTTGCTCAACCGCTCTTCTCCCACTTCGTCCTCATCAAGACGGAGACGCTCAAGTCGACACTCCAACTTCATCCTCTCCGGCTCAAGTACACCGACATCAAACACTCGTCGACGTGCTGCGCGCAACGATCATCAAGCAAGCCTCAATCCTCTAGGCGACACCGACTCTCAAGAGCACCGACACCGTCAAAACCAAGCTACCTTTGCGCAAGCATGAGAACAGCAACGACAATGCCAACACGAAGAGGAAGAGCGAGCGCGTCTACACCAAGATGCACAAGATGCCGAGGCACAACGCCAAGAACAACAACTCCGTGAAGCTTAAGCACTTGAGGCGCAACGTGCCCTTCGAGATTCAAGTCACGTCGTTGCCACACGCAATCACCATCGGCGTGAACAAGAAGAAGCACTTCGCGAAGAAGTTCAAGAGAGGATTTACCAATCACGTGCGCATCGTCAAGTTCCTCAAGTTTTCCCTCGAGCTTGACAAGCCCCTCCACAAGCTCCAGAAGAACCCCAAGTTCACCAAGAGCATGAAGACAATGGAAATCCTCCACGACAAGAGCAACACGAGGTTGACAACCCTCCTCACCAAGAGCAACACGAGTTTGCCAATCCTCAACAACATGGGCGTCATCATCCCCGACCCCAACACAATGAAGAGCAACACTACGGCAAGCTAAAGTTCACCATGCCCAAGTTCAATGGAAGCAACGATCCCGAAGAGTACCTTTCATGGGCATTGAAGGTGGACAAAATCTTTCGCTTGCACAACTATAAAGAAGAGAAGAAGATCGCGATGGCATACCTTGAGTTCCAAGACTATGTCCTCATTTGGTGGGAACAAGTTATCGAGCGCCGTGAGGCAAGAGGTGAACCACCCATCACTACTTGGGCACAAATGAAGGATGTCATGAGAGCATGCTTCGTGCCTACCTACTACAACCGTGACCTCTTCAAGAAACTCCAACTACTCAAGAACGGCAAGAGCATTGAAGAGTACTACAAGGAGATGGAGATTGCAATGATACGAGCCAATGTCATGGAAGATGATGAGCAAACTATGGCATGTTTCTTGAATGGACTCAATCATCCCATCATGAAGATCGCCGACTTCCAACCATACTCGAACCTCATCGAGCTAGTGCATCAAGCTACCAAAGCGGAACGTCAAGTGCAAGAAGACTTCAAGTATGCCAAGTTCTCATCCAAGTCATACGGCTTCTCCAACACCCAAGCTTCAACGACTCCAACACCTTCTACATCAACAAAGCCTTCTACAAGCAACGTCGACAAGTTGAGTTACAAGAAAGCTTCATCAACCCCAAGTCATTCTCCTACAACGAGCAACTTCAAGTCGAGAGCTTCATCGTCATCTACCCCAACCGATGAGACCGTCAAGACAAGTTCCTTCAAATGCTTCACATGAGGAGGCCGAGGCCACAAGTCATTTGAGTGCACCAACAAGCGAACCATGATCCTCAACAACGATGGTACATACGACTCCATGAGCGAAGGAGAAATGGAATCACTTGAGCAAGTCGCCATGCACCGGCAAGTGAACGATGAAGAGGAACAAGTCCTTTGTGATGAAGATTCAAGTCCCGCTCTTGTTGTCTCCAAGGTCTTGACCCTTCAACATCACAAAGAAGAAGACCAAAGATGCCATATCTTTCGTACCAAGGCCGGCATCAATGGAAGGTTCGTCAAGGTCATCATCGATGGAGGGAGTTGTCATAACTTAGCAAATGAAGAACTTTGCTCCAAGCTCCAATTGCCCAAGACGAAGCACCCACATCCCTACAAAGTTCAACGGCTTAGCGACTTCGGCACTATCCAAGTTGAGCATCGAGTACAAGTCTCCTTCAAAATTGGCGCCTACGAAGACACTTTGGAGTGTGATGTCGTTCCAATGACAGTTTGCCACCTTCTTCTTGGACGCACATGGCAATTTGATAGAGGTGTCATCCGCAACGGCTGAATGAACCACTACATCTTCAAGATGAAAGGAAAGGAGTACGTACTTCACCCTATGTCTCCAAACCAAGTGATCATCGACAAGCAAGCCACCCATCGTGGAGAGAATAGTGAGAGAGTGAGCCACCAAAAAGAGAGTGAGCGCCACAAGCCCAAATCGAGTGCCTCCACGATGAGCGAAAAGAAAAACCTAGTTCTATTTGCCACCAAAAGTGAGATACGAGGAGTGTGTGAGAACCCATCTAGTGTCCTACACCATGTCCTTTTGTGCAAGGACGACGCACCAAAAGCTAACAACTCTCACGCTCTACCTTTAGTGTTGTCTCCTCTTTTGCAGGAATTCCAAGATGTTTTCCCCGACGAGCTACCTCCGGGACTACCTCCACTATGAGGCATCGAGCACCGCATCGACCTCATCCCCGGAGCACCTCTTCCGAACAAAGCTCCCTACCGCGCCAACCCCGAAGAAACCAAAGGAATACAAAGGCAAGTAAAGCATCTCATAGACCATGGACATGTGCATGAAAGTTTGAGTCCTTGTGCCGTTCCGGTCATTCTTGTGCCAAAACGAGACGGTAGCTTTCACATGTGCTCCGATTGTAGACCTATAAATGCTATCACCGTCCGATATAGGTATCCCATTCCATGTCTTGATGATATGCTTGATGAACTTAGCGGTGCCACTGTATTTTCCAAAATTGATCTTAAAAGTGGTTACTATCAAATCCGCATACAAGAGGGTGATGAATGGAAAACCACTTTCAAAACAAAGTTTGGTTTGTATGAGTGGTTAGTCATGCCTATGGGTTTATCAGAAGCACCGGGTACTTTCATGCGTCTTATGAATCATGTCTTTCACCCTTACATTGGTGAGTTTGTTGTGGTCTACTTCGATGATATCCTTGTTTATAGCAAATCTCTTAAAGATCATGTCACCCATGTTCGAACCATTTTGCAAACTCTTCGAAAAGAGCGTCTCTGTGCTAACATGGAAAAGTGCCTTTTTGGCGTTTATAAGCTCGTTTTCTTGGGTTTTGTTGTTTCCTCTAAGGGTGTTCATGTTGATGACTCTAAGATCAATGCTATTAAAACTTGGCCCCAACCAACCAAGTTGCAACAAGTGCGTAGTTTCCTTGGTTTAGCCGGTTTATACCGTAGATTCGTGAAGGACTTTAGCACCATTGCTTCACCTTTGCATGCTTTGAGCAAGGAAATGTGCCTTTTGTTTGGGGACCATCCCAAGATACCGCTTTCAATGAGATTAAGAATTTTCTTACTCATGCTCCCTGCTTGCATTACCCAACTTTGACAATCCCTTTGAGATTCATTTTGATGCTAGTGGTAATGGAATAGGAGGTGTGTTAACGCAAGAGAAACGCCCCATAGCTTACTTTAGTGAGAAACTTTCCGGAGCGCAACTCAATTACTCCATCTATGAGAAAGAGTTATATGCTTTAGTGCGAGTTTTGCATGAATGGGAACACTATCTTTGCCCTCATGAATTTATCATTCATACCGATCATGAAACGCTTAAATACCTTAAGGGTCAAACCAAGTTGAACAAGTGTCATGCTAAGTGGAGTGAATTCATTGAGTCTTTTCCTTATGTCATCAAGTACATCAAAGGTAAGGAAAATGTTGTGGCAGATGCACTTTCCCGTATATGCATGCTTGTTACTCAACTTGCATTTGATGTCATTGGCTTTGAGCACATAAAAGACTTGTATGAGCATGATCCTACTTTTGCTATTCCTTATGCCAAATGTTTGACACATACCTCTTGGGAACGCTATTACATCAAATATGGATATCTTATGAGAGATAACAAGCTTTGCATCCCCGAGTCTTCTCTCCGTTTGTTGCTTTTGCAGGAATCTCATGGAGGAGGACTAATGGGACATTTTGGACGCGACAAGACTTTCACCACGCTCTCCAAGAACTACTATTGGCCCAAGATGTTTCGCGACGTCAAGCGCTTCACCAACCGATGCTCTACATGTCGCAAAGCTAAGTCTAAACCTCACTCCCATGGCCTTTACATGCCTCTCCCAATTCCATATCAACCATGGGAAGACATGAGCATGGAGTTTGTACTTGGATTGCCTAGGACTCGAAATGGAAAGGATTCAGTATTTGTTGTTGTGGACCGATTTTCTAAGTTGGCACATTTCATTCCTTGCAACAAGATAGACGATGCTTCACATGTTGCCAATCTCTTTTGTAGGGAAATATTACGTCTACATGGAATGCCAAAGTCGATTGTCTCGGACCGCGACGTCAAGTTCCTAAGCTACTTTTGGAAGACCCTATGCGCCAAGCTCGGAATCAAGCTACTGTTCTCCACGGCGTACCATCCACAAATCGACGGCCAAACGGAGGTGACCAACCGCACACTCTCCGCTATACTTCGCGTGCTCATCAAGAAGAACATCAAGGAGTGGGAGGAGTGTCTACCCATCGCTGAGTTCGCCTACAACCATGCAAGACACTCAACAACCGGCAAGTCCCCCTTCAAGGTCGTCTATGGATTCAACCCATTGTCACCATTGGACATTCTTCCTCTACCACTCCAAAAGCGCATCAATATGGACGCAAGTGCACGTGTGAATCATATCATGAAGGTGCATGAAGATACAAGACACACCATCGAGCGCCAAGTACAACGACTTGCGACCAAGCTCAACATCAACAAGCAACCCATGGTATTCAACATTGGTGATCTTGTGTGGCTACACCTTCGTAAAGACCGCTTCCCCACCGAACGCAAGTCCAAACTTCTACCAAGAGTGGATGGACACTTCAAGGTGCTTGCACGCTACAACAGCAACGCTTACAAGATCGACCTCCTGCGCGACAAGTACAACGTGAGCGACATCTTCAATGTCAAGGACCTTCGCCCTACCATGGTGATGAAGAATTTGATCCAAGGTCGGATCTTTCCCAAGGGAGGGGGGATGATGCGGAGCATCCCATGATCATCCCCATGGACGCACCTACACCTACAACAACACCACTTGGACCAATGACAAGAGCCCGAGCGAAGGCTATCGAAGATAAGGTGAACTCACTACTCTCCGAAATACCACTTTCTATGCATGAGACTTGGCTACTACTCAAGCGAAAACCCTATGTGTGATCAGGTGCTTGGAGGAAAGCCATGGATCAACTACACTCAACGGACAAGACGGTGAGGATGCCAAGCTCAATGGACAAGAAGAAGGACTGCTCGAAACTCCCAGGCTCCGTACGACCGGCGAGCTACGGACGTCCGACGACCTCCAGGCACCGGACGACCGGCCCTCTTCGGACGACCGACACACCCACACCCGAGCCGAATCTATGGATTTCCGAAGCCCTCCGGATGAGCGACGCCCCGGATGTCCGACCCTGACCAGACGTCCGACCGAATCCCACTCGAGCCGAATCTACGGACGTCCGATGAGCATCGGACGTCTGGACCCTCGCGAGCCTCCAGACGACCGGTAACTCCCGGACGTCCGACGCATGTGTGCTGTTTGCATGTTGGGCCGTAGCCCATGTAAAGGAAAAGTAGATCGCAAGCAAATATATGAGGAAGAAGACCCGGGGGCCGTAGGTTTCACTAGTGGCTTCTCTCGAGAAAAATAGCAAACGACGGGCAAACAAATTACTGTTGGGCAATTGATAGAACCTCAAATAATTATGACGATATCCAGGCAATGATCATTACATAGGCATCACGTCCAAGATTAGTAGACTGTCGCCTGCCTGCATCTACTACTATTACTCCACACATCGACCACTATCCAATATACATCTAGTGTATTAAGTTTATGGAAAAATGGAGTAATGCAATAAGAACGATGACATGATGTAGAAAAGATCTGTTTATCTATTGCATAGATATAGATCCCGTCTTTTTTATCCTTAGTAGCAACGATACATACGTGTCGGTTCCCTTTTCTGTCACTGTGATCAAGCACCATAAGATCGAACCCACTACTGGGCACCTCTTCCCATTGCAAGATAAATAGATCAAGTTGGCCAAACAAAACCCAAATATTGGAGAAGAAATACAATGCTATAAGAGATCGTGCATATAAGAGATCAAATAAACTCAAATAACTTTCATGGATATAAAAAGATATGACTGATCATAGACTCAAAGTTCATCAGATCCCAACAAACACACCGCAAAAAGAGTTACATCATATGGATCTCCAAGAGACCATTGTATTGAGAATCAAGGGAGAGAGAGAGATGAAGCCATCAAGCTACTAACTACGGACCTGAAGGTCTACAAAGAACTACTCACGCATCATCGGAGAGGCACCAATGGAGGTGGTGAACCCCATCCAAGATGGTGTCTATATTGGATCTGGTGGTTCTTGACTCTATGGCGGTTGGATGAATATTTCGTCGACTCCCCTAGGGTTTGGGGAATATTTGGGTATTTATAGAGAAAAGGGGCGGTCTGGGGGGCACCCGAGGTGGGCACAACCCATCAGGGCGCGCCTGGGCCTCCTGGCGCGATCTGGTGTGTTGTCCCCTCCTCGGGACTCCACAAGGTGCTACCAGGGCTCAACTTGTTCCTTCCGGTCCATAAAAAATCTCTGTAAAGTTTTGTGGCATTTGGACTCCGTTTGATATTGATTTTCTACGATGTAAAAAACACGGAAAAAACAGGAACTGGCACTTGGCACTATGTCAATAGGTTAGTACCAACAAATGATATAAAATGACCATAAAATGATTATAAAACATCCAAGATTGATAATATAACAACATGAAACAATCAAAAAATATAGATACGTTGGAGACGTGTCAGCATCCCCAAGCTTAACTCCTACTCGTCCTCGAGCATTAAGTGAAAAAAAACAGAATTTTTGATGTGGAGTGTTGTTTAACATGTCATATCATATTATTTTCTTTATAGCATGGACAATTGGACTTTTTATGTGGTTCAAAGAAATAGTCTAGTGTTGACATAATAATTTAGATACTCAAGCATATCAACAAGCAACCATGTCTTTCAAAATATCAATGCTAAAATAAGATATCCCTACAAAATCATATAGTCTTGTCATGCTCTGTCTTCCTAACACAAAGTATTTATGATGCACAACCCCGATGACAAGCCGAGCAATTGGTTCATACTTTTTAACGCGCTTTAGCTTTTTCAACTCTTACGCAATACATGAGCGCAAGCCATGGATATAACACTACGGGTGGAATAGAGTATAATGATAGGGGCAAATATAGAGAAGACAAAAAAGTAAGAAAGTGTCACATCGATGCGGCTAACCAACGGGTTATGGAGATGCCCATCAATCGATATCAACGTGAGGAGTAGGGATTGCCATGCAACGAATGCACCAAGAGCTATAAGTGTATGAAAGCTCAATATGAAAACTAAGTGGGTGTGCAACTAATCCTATAATGAAAAATTCCCACTGGTATATGAAAGTGACAACATAGGAGACTCTCCATATGAAAAACATGGTGCTACTTTGAAGCACAAGTGTGGTAAAGGATACTAGCAATGCCCCTTCTCTCTTTGTTTATTATTTTTTCCTCTTTTTCCCTCTTTTTCCCTTTTTTCTTTTTTTCTTTTTTTCTTCTCCTCTCATTGTCCGGAGTCTCATCCCAACTTATGGGGGAATCATAGTCTCCATCATACTTTCCTCACTGGGGCACTGCTCTAAAAATGAATAATGATGATCATCACACTTCTTTTTAACTTATAACTCAAAAGAAACAAAAATTACAACTCGATGCCTATGACAAGTATGACTCTATATGAATGCCTCTGGCAATGATCTAGCGTAACATGTATGAAAAATGATGAATGGTGGCTGAGCCACAAACACTATGTTAGCTATATGATTATGCAAAGCAATATGACAATGAATGCTCAAGTCATCAAACGAAAACGGTGGAAGTTGCATGGCAATATATCTCGGAATGGCCATGGAAAAGCCATAATAGGTAGGTATGGTGGTTGTTTTGAGAAAGATATAATGAGGCTTATGTGTGATAGAGCGTATCATATCACGGGGTTTGGATGCACCTGCGAAGTTTGCACCACGTCTCAATGTGAGAAAGGGCAATGCACGGTACCGTAGAGGCTAGCAAATTGCAAAAAGGTAAGAGTGCGTATAATCCATGGACTCACATTAGTAAAAAAGAACTCATATACTTATTGCAAAAGTTTATTAGCCCTCGAAGCAAAGTACTACTACGCATGCCCCTAGGGGGGTAGATTGGTAGGAAAAGACCATCGCTCATCCCCGACCGCCACTCATAAGGAAGACAATCAAAAATAAATCATGCTCCAACATCATAGCATAATGAGAGATGATACATCACCATCGTATCTACTTTTCCAAACACTTTTGCCCTTGTTTTGGAATCTAACTTGCATGATTTGGATGGAACTAACTCGGATTGACATTGTTTTCAGCAGAATTGCCATGGTGTTATTTATGTGCAGAAACAAAAGTTCTCGGAATGACCTAAAACTTCATGGAACGTCTTTTTGGAAATAATAAGAAAATCCTTGCCAAAGATGAAGACCATGGGGCCCACACCCTAGCCACGAGGGTGGGGGGCGCCCCCCTACCTCGTGGGCCCCCTGGAGCTCCTTCGACCTCAACTCCAACTCTATAAATTTGCTTTCGGGGAGAAAAAATAGGAGAGAAGGATTCATCGCGTTTTACGATACAGAGCCGCCGCCAAGCCCTAAACTCTCTCGGGAGGGCTGATCTGGAGTCCGTTCGGGGCTCCAGAGAGGGGAATCCGTCGCCGTCATCATCAACCATCCTCCATCACTATTTTCATGATGCTCACCGCCGTGCGTGAGTAATTCCATCATAGGCTTGCTGGACTGTAATGGGTTGGATGAGATTTATCATGTAAGCGAGTTAGTTTTGTTAGGGTTTGATCCCTAGTATCCATTATGTTCTGAGATTGATGTTGCTATGACTTTGCTATGCTTAATGCTTGTCACTAAGGCCTGAGTGCCATGATTTCAGATCTGAACCTATTATGTTTTCATGAATATATGTGAGTTCTTGATCCTATCTTGCAAGTCTATAGTCACCTACTATGTGTTATGATCCGGCAACCCTGAAGTGACAATAATCGGGACCACTCCCGGTGATGACCGTAGTTTGAGGAGTTCATGTATTCACTATGTGTTAATGCTTTGGTCCGGTACTCTATTAAAAGGAGGCCTTAATATCCCTTAGTTTCCGCTAGGACCCCGCTGCGACGGGAGGGTAGGACAAAAGATGACATGCAAATTCTTTTCCATAAGCACGTATGACTATATTCAGAATGCATGCCTACATTACATTGATGAATTGGAGCTAGTTCTGTGTCACCCTAGGTGATGACTGTTGCATGATGAACCGCATCCGGCATAATTCTCTATCACCGATCCATTGCCTATGAGCTTTCCATATATTGTTCTCCGCTTATTTACTTTTCCGTTGCTACTGTTACAATCACTACAAAATACCAAAAACATTACTTTTGCTAGTGTTACTTTTGTTATCATTACTACTGCTATCATACTACTTTGCTACTAAATACTTTGCTGCAGATATTAAGTTTCCAGGTGTGGTTGAATTGACAACTCAACTGCTAATACTTGAGAATATTCTTTGGCTCCCCTTGTGTCGAATCAATAAATTTGGGTTGAATACTCTACCCTTGAAAACTGTTGCGATCCCCTATACTTGTGGGTTATCAAGAGACTATACGTGCATGCCTCGGGAATCACAAACCTTAACACCAATATTCCGACTAGAGCATAATTACTCATCAACATAACTCACATATCACATCATCATATCTCAAAACTATTACTAGGAATCAAGTTTATTTTGTCCAATGATCTTCATTACATTTTTCTTTTATTTATCCTGCTTGGATATCTATCACTTTGGGACTAATTTTCATGTGTTGCTTTTCATAAGCTCAAACAAATATAAGTGAAGATCATGAGCATAATATTTCTTTCTCTCAAAATAATTAACTGAATCAAGACAAATTTTCTTCAAAATTTTACTAACTCTCAAATAAATCTAAGTGAAGCAAGAGAGCATTTCTTCAACAATACTAAGCACACCGTGCTAAAAACATATAAGTGAAGCACTAGAGCAAGTCCTAGCTCATAAAAGATTTAAGTGAAGCATAGAGAGCTATTCTAACAAATCATGACATAATTTTGGCTCTCTCAAATAGGTGTGTCCAGCAAGGATTGTTGACTTAAAACACAAAATAAAACAAGCAACGACACATATTGCTACCTCTTGAGCACTGCGTTGGTTTTCCCCGAAGAGGAAGGGATGATGCAGTAAAGTACCATAAGTATTTCCCTTAGTTTTTGAGAACCAAGGTATCAATCCAGTAGGAGGCTATGCGCGAGTCCCTCGCACCTGCACAAAACAAATAAATCCTCGCAACCAACGCGATAAGGGGTTGTCAATCCCTACACGGCCACTTACGAGAGTGAGATCTGATAGATATGATAAGATAATATTTTTGGTATTTTTATGATAAAGATGCAAAGTAAAATAAAAGCAAAGTAAAAAAGCAAAGGAAATAACTAAGTATTGGAAGATTAATATGATGAAGATAGACCCGGGGGCCATAGGTTTCACTAGTGGCTTCTCTCAAGAGCATAGGTATTTTACGGCGGGTGAACGAATTACTGTTGAGCAATTGACAGAATTGAGCATAGTTATGAGAATATCTAGGTATGATCATGTATATAGGCATCACGTCCGAGACAAGTAGACCGACTCCTGCCTGCATCTACTACTATTACTCCACTCATCTACCGCTATCCAACATGCATCTAGAGTATTAAGTTCATGAAAACAGAGTAACGCCTTAAGCAAGATGACATGATGTAGAGGGATAAACTCATGCAATATGATGAAAACCCCATCTTGTTATCCTCGATGGCAACAATCCAATACGTGCCTTGCTGCCCCTACTGTCACCGGGAAAGGACATCGCAAGATTGAACCCAAAGCTAAGCACTTCTCCCATTGCAAGAAAGATCAATTTAGTAGGCCAAACCAAAACTGATAATTCG
Source organism: Triticum dicoccoides (assembly GCF_002162155.2). NCBI lineage: Eukaryota > Viridiplantae > Streptophyta > Magnoliopsida > Poales > Poaceae > Triticum > Triticum dicoccoides. Next base: position 309,517,657 of record NC_041390.1, on the reverse strand, counting down.
AAGAGACTTGCAAAGATAACCAATCATACATAAAAGAATTCAGAGAAGATTCAAATATTGTTCATAGATAGACTTGATCATAAACCCACAATTCATCGATCTCAACAAACACACTGCAAAAAGAAGATTACATCGAATAGATCTCTACAAGAGAGGGGGAGAACATTGTATTGAGATCCAAAAAGAGAGAAGAATCCATCTAGCTAATAACTATGGACCCGTAGGTCTGAGGTGAACTACTGACACTTCATCGGAGGGGCTATGGTGATGATGTAGAAGCCCTCCGTGATGGATACCCCCTTCGGCGGAGCTCCGGAATAGGCCCCAAGAGGGGATCTCGTGGATACAGAAAGTTGCAGCGGTGGAATTAGGATTTTGGCTCCGTATCTGATCGTTTGGGGGTACATAGGTATATATAGGAGGAAGGAGTACGTCGGTGGAGCAACAGGGGGCCCACAAGGGTGGAGGGCGCGCCTGGGGGGTAGGTGCGCCCCCTACCTCGTGGCCTCCTCGTTTGTTTCTTGACGTAGGGTCCAAGTCTCCTAGATCATGTTCGGTGAGAAAATCACGTTCCCAAAGGTTTCATTCCGTTTGGACTCAGTTTGATATTCCTTTTCTTCGAAACCCTAAAATAGGCAAAAAAACAGCAATTCTGGGTTGGGCCTCCGGTTAATAGGTTAGTCCCAAAAATAATATAAAAATGGATAATAAATCCCAATAATGTCCAAAATAGTAGATAATATAGCATGGAGCAATCAAAAATTATAGATACGTTGGAGACGTATCAAGCATCCCCAAGCTTAATTCCTGCTCGTCCTTGAGTAGGTAAATGATAAAAACAGAATTTTTGATGCGGAGTGCTACTTGGCATAATTTTAATGTAATTCTTCTTAATTGTGGTATGAATATTTAGATCCGAAAGATTCAAGATAAAAGTTCATATTGACATAAAAATAATAATACTTCAAGCATACTAACTAAGCAATTATGTCCTCTCAAAATAACATGGCCAAAGAAAGTTCATCCCTACAAAATCATATAGTTTAGTCATGCTCCATTTTCGTCACACAAGAATGCTCTCATCATGCACAACCCTGATGACAAGCCAAGCAATTGTTTCATACTTTAGTAATCTGAAACCTATAAACTTTCACGCAATATATGAGCGCGAGCCATGGATATAACACTATGGGTGGAATAGAATATGATGGGGGTTATGTGGAGAAGACAAAAAAGGATAAAGTCTCACATCAACAAGGCTAATCAATGGGCTATGGAGATGCCCATCGATTGATGTTAATGCAAGGAGTAGGGATTGCCATGCAACGGATGCACTAGAGCTATAAATGTATGAAAGCTCAAAAAAAGAAACTAAGTGGGTGTGCATCCAACTTGCTTGCTCACGAAGACCTAGGGCACTTGAGGAGGCCCATTGTTGGAATATACAAGCCAAGTTCTATAATGAAAATTTCCCACTAGTATATGAAAGTGACAAAACAAAAGACTCCCTATCATGAAGATTATGGTGCTACTTTGAAGCACACGTGTGGCAAAGGATAGTAGCATTGTCCCTTTTATATATTTTTTATTTGGCCTTTTTTTTATTTGGCCTTTCTTTTTTTAGGACAATGCTCTATGAATGATGGTCATCACACTTCTATTTACTTACAACTCAAGAATTACAACTCGATACTTAGAACAAGATATGACTCTATATGAATGCCTCCAGCGGTGTACCGGGATATGCAATGATCCAAGAGTGACATGTATGCAATAATTATGAACGGTGGCTTTGCCACAAATACTATGTCAACTACATAATCATGCTAAGCAATATGACAATTATGAATGTGTCATGATAAACGGAATGGTGGAAAGTTGCATGGCAATATATCTCGGAATGGCTATGGAAATGCCATAATAGGTAGGTATGGTGGCTGTTTTGAGGAAGATATAAGGAGGTTTATGTGTGAAAGAGCGTATCATATCACGGGGTTTGGATGCACCGGCGAAGTTTGCACCAACCCTCGATGTGAGAAAGGGCAATGCACGGTACCAAAGAGGCTAGCAATGATGGAAGGGCGAGAGTGCGTATAATCCATGGACTCAACATTAGTCATAAAGAACTCACATACTTATTGCAAAAATTTACAAGTCATCAAAAACCAAGCACTACGCGCATACTCCTAGGGGGATAGATTGGTAGGAAAAGACCATCGCTCGTCCCCGACCGCCACTCATAAGGAAGACAATCAAATAACACCTCATGTTTCAAATTTGTTACATAACGTTTACCATACGTGCATGCTACGGGACTTGCAAACTTCAACACAAGCATTTCTCAAATTCACAACTACTCAACTAGCACAACTTTGATATTATTACCTCCATATCTCAAAACAATCATCAAGCATCAAACTTCTCTTAGTATTCAAAACACTCATAAGAATTTTTTTACTAATCTTGAATACCTAGCATATTAGGATTATTTAAGCAAATTACCATGCTATTTAAGACTCTCAAAATAATCTAAGTGAAGCATGAGAGATCAATAGTTTCTATAAAACAAATCCACCACCATGCTCTAAAAGATATAAGTGAAGTACTAGAGCAAAACTATATAACTCAAAAAGATATAAGTGAAGCACATAGAGTATTCTAACAAATTCCAAATCATGTATGGCTCTCTCAAAAGGTTTTTACAGCAAGGATGATTGTGGTAAACTAAAAAGCAAAGACTCAAACCATACAAGACGCTCCAAGCAAAACACATATCATGTGGTGAATAAAAATACAGCTCCAAGTAAAGTTACCGTAGAAGTAGACGAAAAGAGGGGATGCCTTCCGGGGAATCCCCAAGCTTTGGCTTTTAGGTGTCCTTAGATTATCTTGGGGGTGCCATGGGCATCCCCAAGCTTAGGCTCTTGCCACTCCTTGTTCCATAATCCATCAAATCTTTACCCAAAACTTGAAAACTTCACAACACAAAACTTAAAGTAGAAAATCTCGTGAGCTCCGTTAGCGAAAGAAAACAAAAGACCACTTCAAGGTACTGTAATGAACTCATTCTTTATTTATATTAGTGTTAAACCTACTGTATTCCAACTTCTCTATCGTTTATGAACTATTTTACTAGCCATAGATTCATCAAAATAAGCAAACAACACACGAAAAACAGAATCTGACAAAAACAGAACAGTCTGTAGTAATCTGTAGCTAGCACAAGATCTGGAACCCCAAAAATTCTAAAATAAATTGATGAACGTGAGGAATTTATCTATTAATCATCTTCAAAAATAATTAACTAAATAGCACTTTCCAAATAAAAATGGCAGCAGTTCTCGTGAGCGCTAAAGTTTCTGTTTTTTACAGCAAGATATCAAGACTTTCCCCAAGTCTTCCCAACGGTTCTACTTGGCACAAACACTAATTAAACACAAAAACACAACCTAAAAAGAGGCTAGATAAATTATTTATTACTAAACAGGAGAAAAAAGCAAGGAATAAAAATAAAATTGGGTTGCCTCCCAACAAGCGCTATCGTTTAACGCCCCTAGCTAGGCATAAAAAGCAAGGATAGATCTAGGTATTGCCATCTTTTGTAGGTAATTCTTTAATGAGGCGTCTACCATCTTTAGGAATTTATTTCTTTTTATTTATTATCAAACTTTTAGGCACAAGATCAAAAAATTCATTTGTAACAAATGGTTCCTTAATGATAGCAAAACGATTGGGATGAATACTTATAGATTTGAGATCCGCAGTTTCCTTACTAGAGGATTCACCCTTATTTTTAGGAACATACATAAGCTTGGCAATTTTAGTGGGAGGACTTGGAGTATTCTTTACGGAAGAAAAAGCGGTTCCCAAGTTGGTAATAATATCCTCAAGTTTATCGATCCTAGTGGAATCATGATTTATTTTCTCATTAACTATGGGTTCCTTCTCTTTAATATTTTTCAAAGTGACTCCTACTTTAGTTCCATATTGAGAGATTCGGTTGTGGATCTTTTTATCCAAATTTTCAATGAACTCTACGGTAGCAACCTTATTTTCAATAATTTCAAGCCTTTGCATTACATGCTCCAAAGTTAATACAGTTCCATTAACCAAAAGAGGGGGTGAGCTAAACAAATCTATCATAGCATTATAAGAATCAAAAGTATGGCTACCCAAAAAATTTCTCTCCGGTAATAGTATCAAGGACATATCTGTGCAAAGGAGTAGCGCCTACATAAAAATTGCGAAGAAGAACGGAAGTAGACTACTTCCTGGTAGATTTATTTGAGCATTGCAAATTCTATACCAAGCGTCTTTTAGATTTTCTCCCTCCCTTTGCTTAAAATTTAGAATGTCATTCTCGGGAGACAACGGAGAAGATAAGGGACTAGCCATAATGACAAGCAAAAGGAAAAGAGGCGAACGGAAAAAGAGAGGGAGGATAGAGAGAGAGAGGGCGAATAAAACGGTAAGGGTGAAGTGGGGGAGAGGAAAACGAGAGGCAAATGGCAAATGATGTAATGTAGGAGATAAGGATTGTGATGGGTACTTGGTATATTGACTTTTGCGTAGACTCCCCGCCAACGCCGCCAGAAATCCTTCTTGCTACCTCTTGAGCACTGCGTTAGTCTTCCCCGAAGAGGAAGAGATGATGCAGTAAAGTAGCGTAAGTATTTCCCTCAGTTTTTGAGAACCAAGGTATCAATCCAGTAGGAGGCTACGCGCGAGTCCCTCGCACCTGCGCAAAACAAATAAATCCTCGCAACCAACGCGATAAGGGGTTGTCAATCCCTACACGGCCACTTACGAGAGTGAGATCTGATAGATATGATAAGATAATATTTTTGGTATTTTTATGATAAAGATGCAAAGTAAAATAAAAGCAAAGTAAAAAAGCAAAGGAAATAACTAAGTATTGGAAGATTAATATGATGAAGATAGACCCGGGGGGCATAGGTTTCACTAGTGGCTTCTCTCAAGAGCATAGGTATTTTACGGCGGGTGAACGAATTACTGTTGAGCAATTGACAGAATTGAGCATAGTTATGAGAATATCTAGGTATGATCATGTATATAGGCATCACGTCCAAGACAAGTAGACCGACTCCTGCCTGCATCTACTACTATTACTCCACTCATCGACCGCTATCTAGCATGCATCTAGAGTATTAAGTTCATGAAAACAGAGTAACGCCTTAAGCAAGATGACATGATGTAGAGGGATAAACTCATGCAATATGATGAAAACCCCATCTTGTTATCCTCGATGGCAACAATACAATACATGCCTTGCTGCCCCTACTGTCACTGGTAAACTAAAAAGGTTTTTACAGCAAGGATGATTGTGGTAAACTAAAAAGCAAAGACTCAAACCATACAAGACGCTCCAAGCAAAACACATATCATGTGGTGAATAAAAATACAGCTCCAAGTAAAGTTACCGTAGAAGTAGACGAAAAGAGGGGATGCCTTCCGGGGAATCCCCAAGCTTTGGCTTTTAGGTGTCCTTAGATTATCTTGGGGGTGCCATGGGCATCCCCAAGCTTAGGCTCTTGCCACTCCTTGTTCCATAATCCATCAAATCTTTACCCAAAACTTGAAAACTTCACAACACAAAACTTAAAGTAGAAAATCTCGTGAGCTCCGTTAGCGAAAGAAAACAAAAGACCACTTCAAGGTACTGTAATGAACTCATTCTTTATTTATATTAGTGTTAAACCTACTGTATTCCAACTTCTCTATCGTTTATGAACTATTTTACTAGCCATAGATTCATCAAAATAAGCAAACAACACACGAAAAACAGAATCTGACAAAAACAGAACAGTCTGTAGTAATCTGTAGCTAGCACAAGATCTGGAACCCCAAAAATTCTAAAATAAATTGATGAACGTGAGGAATTTATCTATTAATCATCTTCAAAAATAATTAACTAAATAGCACTTTCCAAATAAAAATGGCAGCAGTTCTCGTGAGCGCTAAAGTTTCTGTTTTTTACAGCAAGATATCAAGACTTTCCCCAAGTCTTCCCAACGGTTCTACTTGGCACAAACACTAATTAAACACAAAAACACAACCTAAAAAGAGGCTAGATAAATTATTTATTACTAAACAGGAGAAAAAAGCAAGGAATAAAAATAAAATTGGGTTGCCTCCCAACAAGCGCTATCGTTTAACGCCCCTAGCTAGGCATAAAAAGCAAGGATAGATCTAGGTATTGCCATCTTTTGTAGGTAATTCTTTAATGAGGCGTCTACCATCTTTAGGAATTTATTTCTTTTTATTTATTATCAAACTTTTAGGCACAAGATCAAAAAATTCATTTGTAACAAATGGTTCCTTAATGATAGCAAAACGATTGGGATGAATACTTATAGATTTGAGATCCGCAGTTTCCTTACTAGAGGATTCACCCTTATTTTTAGGAACATACATAAGCTTGGCAATTTTAGTGGGAGGACTTGGAGTATTCTTTACGGAAGAAAAAGCGGTTCCCAAGTTGGTAATAATATCCTCAAGTTTATCGATCCTAGTGGAATCATGATTTATTTTCTCATTAACTATGGGTTCCTTCTCTTTAATATTTTTCAAAGTGACTCCTACTTTAGTTCCATATTGAGAGATTCGGTTGTGGATCTTTTTATCCAAATTTTCAATGAACTCTACGGTAGCAACCTTATTTTCAATAATTTCAAGCCTTTGCATTACATGCTCCAAAGTTAATACAGTTCCATTAACCAAAAGAGGGGGTGAGCTAAACAAATCTATCATAGCATTATAAGAATCAAAAGTATGGCTACCCAAAAAATTTCTCTCCGGTAATAGTATCAAGGACATATCTGTGCAAAGGAGTAGCGCCTACATAAAAATTGCGAAGAAGAACGGAAGTAGACTACTTCCTGGTAGATTTATTTGAGCATTGCAAATTCTATACCAAGCGTCTTTTAGATTTTCTCCCTCCCTTTGCTTAAAATTTAGAATGTCATTCTCGGGAGACAACGGAGAAGATAAGGGACTAGCCATAATGACAAGCAAAAGGAAAAGAGGCGAACGGAAAAAGAGAGGGAGGATAGAGAGAGAGAGGGCGAATAAAACGGTAAGGGTGAAGTGGGGGAGAGGAAAACGAGAGGCAAATGGCAAATGATGTAATGTAGGAGATAAGGATTGTGATGGGTACTTGGTATATTGACTTTTGCGTAGACTCCCCGCCAACGCCGCCAGAAATCCTTCTTGCTACCTCTTGAGCACTGCGTTAGTCTTCCCCGAAGAGGAAGAGATGATGCAGTAAAGTAGCGTAAGTATTTCCCTCAGTTTTTGAGAACCAAGGTATCAATCCAGTAGGAGGCTACGCGCGAGTCCCTCGCACCTGCGCAAAACAAATAAATCCTCGCAACCAACGCGATAAGGGGTTGTCAATCCCTACACGGCCACTTACGAGAGTGAGATCTGATAGATATGATAAGATAATATTTTTGGTATTTTTATGATAAAGATGCAAAGTAAAATAAAAGCAAAGTAAAAAAGCAAAGGAAATAACTAAGTATTGGAAGATTAATATGATGAAGATAGACCCGGGGGGCATAGGTTTCACTAGTGGCTTCTCTCAAGAGCATAGGTATTTTACGGCGGGTGAACGAATTACTGTTGAGCAATTGACAGAATTGAGCATAGTTATGAGAATATCTAGGTATGATCATGTATATAGGCATCACGTCCAAGACAAGTAGACCGACTCCTGCCTGCATCTACTACTATTACTCCACTCATCGACCGCTATCTAGCATGCATCTAGAGTATTAAGTTCATGAAAACAGAGTAACGCCTTAAGCAAGATGACATGATGTAGAGGGATAAACTCATGCAATATGATGAAAACCCCATCTTGTTATCCTCGATGGCAACAATACAATACATGCCTTGCTGCCCCTACTGTCACTGGGAAAGGACACCGCAAGATTGAACCGAAAGCTAAGCACTTCTCCCATTGCAAGAAAGATCAATCTACTAGGACAGACCAAACTGATAATTCGAAGAGACTTGCAAAGATAACCAATCATACATAAAAGAATTCAGAGAAGATTCAAATATTGTTCATAGATAGACTTGATCATAAACCCACAATTCATCGGTCTCAACAAACACACCACAAAAACAAGATTACATCGAATAGATCTCCACAAGAGAGGGGGAGAACATTGTATTGAGATCCAAAAAGAGAGAATAAGCCATCTAGCTAATAACTATGGACCCGTAGGTCTGAGGTGAACTACTCACACTTCATCGAAGGGGCTATGATGATGATGTAGAAGCCCTCCATGATGGATACCCCCTCCGGCGGAGCTCCGGAACAGGCCCCAAGATGGGATCTCGTGGATACAAAAAGTTGCGGCGGTGGAATTATGGTTTTGGCTCCGTATCTGATCGTTTGGGGGTATGTAGGTATATATAGGAGGAAGGAGTACGTCGGTGGAGCAACAGGCGGCCCACGAGGGTGGAGGGCGCGCCTTGGGGGGGGGGGGGTAGGCGCGCCCCCTACCTCGTGGCCTCCTCCTTTGTTTCTTGACGTAGGGTCCAAGTCTCCTGGATCATGTTCAGTGAGAAAATCACGTTCCCGAAGGTTTCATTCCGTTTGGACTCCGTTCAATATTCATTTTCTTCGAAACCCTAAAATAGGCAAAAAACAACAATTCTAGGCTGGGCCTCCGGTTAATAGGTTAGTCCCAAAAATAATATAAAAGTGGATAATAAAGCCCAATAATGTCCAAAACAGTAGATAATATAGCATGGATCAATCAAAAATTATAGATACGTTGGAGACGTATCACATATCATGTGACGAATAAAAATATAGTCTTGAGTAAAATACCGATAGTTGTTGGAAGAAAGCAGGGATGCCACTGGGGGGAATCCCCAAGCTTAGTTGGTTGCTCATTTTTGGATAATAGCTTGGGATGCCGGGGCATCCCCAAACTTAGGCTCTTCCATCCTTCCTTCATCCATCGTAAGATAACCCAAAACTTGAAAACTTCAATCACACAAAACTCAACAAAACCTTCATGAGATCCGTTACTATAAGAATAATAAACCACTACTATAAGTGCTGTATCAAACCAATTCATATTTTGTTTTTGTATTATATCTACTGTATTCCAACTTTTCTATGGCAAAAACTCATCAAAGAAAACCATAGAGCTATCAAAATAAGCACACAACACAAAGAAAATAGAATCTTTCAAAACATAACAGTCTGTAGCAATCTGACTATAGAATACTTCTGTAACTCCAAAAATTCTGAAAAATTATGACGACCTGAGAAATTTTTATATTGATCTACAGCAAGTGGAATGGGTATTTTATCGCTCTCTGGTAAAATATGAAAATTAATTTTGTGAGTGTAAAAGTTTTTGTTTTTTCAGCAAGATCAAACAACTATCACCCAAGAAGATCCTAAAGGCTTTACTTGGCACAAACACTAATTAAAACATAAAAAACACAATCATAACAGTAGCATAATTGTGCTAACACACAAGAACAGAAAGAAAAAAGCAAAAATAAATTTTATTCATTGGGTTGCCTCCCAACAAGCGCTATAGTTTTACGCCCTTAGTGTAACGCGCACAATGCAGCTTCATCTCCCACGTGTCGGGATACAACTTAGAGGCATAGCCGGATGGTAGGTTTGTCGCAAGAGGGGTAATCTTCACACATCCCATGTACTGAATAAGAAAGGGATAAAGAGTTGGCTTACGATCGCCACTTCACACCAATACAAGTTAAACATACATCATCCAGAATACAATCAAGGTCCGACTACGGAATCAAAATAAAAGAAGACAACCCAAAATGCTAGATCCCCAATCGTCCCAACCGGGCTCCACTACTGATCAACCGGAAAAGACCCAAAACAACGATCAAGATATTCATCGAGCTCTCACTTGAGCTCAGCTGCGTCATCTGCAATGGTATCATCGACACTTGCAACTGTTTGGAAGTATTTGTGAGTCGCGAGGACTCAACAATCTCACACCCGCGAGATCAAGACTATTTAAGCTTATGGGTAGGATAGGGTAATGAGGTGGAGCTGAAGCAAGCACTAAGCAAATATGGTGGCTAACATATGCAAATAAGAGCGAGAAGAGAAGCAACCGGATATTAAGCAAGAACCGTGTTCACTTCTACACACGCGGTTGATTCATTTCTCGGACTCCGTCGGCTACACACGCCGGATATTAAGGAAGAACCGGATACTAAGCAAGAACTGTGTTCACTTCTCGGACTCCGCCGGAAAGAGACCATCACGGCTACACACGCGGTTGATTCATTTTAATTAAGTTAAGTGTCAAGTTCTCTACAACCAGATATTAACAAATTCCCATCTGCCACATAACTGCGGGCATGGCTTTCAAAAGTTCAAACCCTGCAGGGGTGTCCCAACTTAGCCCATCACAAGCTCTCACGGTCAACGAAGGATATTCCTTCTCCCGGGAAGACCCGATCAGTCTCGGAATCCCGGTTACAAGATATTTGGACAATAGTAAAACAAGACCAGTAAAGCCACCCGATGTGCCGACAATCCTGATAGGAGTCTGTGACGCCCCGAGACCAACGCTTCAGTTGCCCTCCCTTTTTTTAATTGTTGACGTGTGTGTATTATGTTGTTGCATTATCATAATTGTTTTGCATATTTCATTCCTATATGTTTATGCCATGATCATGTTGAGTGTTTTGCCATTCTATTGCATTGCATCATGATCATCATGCCTTGTTTTGCATATTTAAGTTTTGTTGTGTGTTCTTGTGTGAACCCCTCTTATTATTATCTCCACCCCATTTTTGTTCCATGCACATGCCAGCAACAATTCATCAAGTTCACCCAAGTTTCTATCCCATCCGAACTTCTCCTTTTTCCCTTTCTTTCAATTATTTCTCTAGTGACATTTTCTGCTCCAGATTAATGTTCACTATATTTCTATATTCCCTACACCATGCCAAAACCACCTCCTCCAGTTTTCAAGTCTTTTGGAAGTGTTTTGGTTGGGCTAAGGATTTATTCAAGCTTGAATTATTTTCAAACTTGTGTGAATTGCGGTCTCTAAAATTTACCAGAGCATTTTATTCAAATGTTGCATAATTCCTGATGTCTAGGGATATTTTGTTCTTAGCCTAATTCTTCTTAAAACTCCCTAACCTTTTCCTTTTCTAAACCTGGAGATTCAAAATTTCAGAAAAGAAGAAAATGGAAGGGGCCTCCTAGCAGCGCACCTTGGGCCTCCCAACTCCAGTCGGCCTAGCCCAATGCCCCAAACAGCCACCTGCTCCGTTTCCCCTCCGTCTCCCTCGCTCCATACAGACATACAGCGCTCGCGCCTTCATGCCGTGAGCTCACGGACGTCGAGGCCAGCACATCCCGCGCCCCTATAAAGCCCCGCAGCGACCCCTAGGGTTTTGTCCTCCCTCCTCGCGCCGCCATCCCTCTCTTTCTCCCCCTGTTTTCCCTTCTTCTTCAAGAACAGAGAACAGAGAGCACCGCCGAGAGCTTGGTCGTTGTTTTCATGGTTGGAGGCCACCACCGTCTATTCCGTCATGTCCATCTTCTTCCTCGACGTCGACTACGTCGGTCCAGACATCTTCCCCGCCTTAGGTCGCCTCCACTGTGTCGCCGTCGTCGTCTGCTTCCCCTGCTTATTCTTCATGGAGCCAAGAGCCGCCTGTCAGCGCCTTGCTCCGTCAACAACGCCGCGCCTCCCGAGCCACTTCATCGTGTCCTACGGGACCTTGGTGAGCCCCTGATCCTCCCCATGCCCTTGCTCACTTCGATTCCATCCTGTAGACGCTGATGTGTTCATGTCGGTTCGTGCCCGCTGCTCTCGCCATGGCTAAATCCATATCTCGTGGAGCTCCTGCTCCTCTTCTTTCATGCACACCCGATGCGTGCACCTGCATCCACACCTAGCACCACATCCGCTGCACGCCTGCACGCCCCGCCGTGGCCGTGGCCGAGCGCCTCGACCTGCAAGACCGGCCCTGTTTCTCTCTAGTTGCTTCGCTTGGGTTCAGACTTCAAATCCATTCAAGTAGTATGCATCTTCAGGCTTTAGCCGAGTCCAATTTGTAGCACCAACACCATGCGTGTTGCTCCGCACCAACCACGCACACCAGCAGCTCTCGCGTGCAACCAGAGCCTCGCATGTCGCCTTGCAGCCGGCCAGCACCGAGCCGAAACCCCCATGGCCGATAGCTCGGAAGCTTCGAGACCATGCCGCCCACGTCCCGAGCATTGCCCACACCTGTGCGCTGCACCCTGAACCTTTCCGCACGCCCGCCGTAGCTCTGCATCCACAGCACGCGCCATGTTTGCTCGCTGCCGTCGCCGCTGAGATCCCCGTGCGCGTTTCAGTTTGGGTCCTGGTCGCGTTGCACATATGATTTATTCCCTGCTAATCTCCTTTGCATCATGAAAACATATCTAGCCCAGTGGCTAGCGCAACCACTATCCAGCCTTTGCCATGTTTTCAATTTCTTTTGGCACCCATTCACTTAGGCCTCATTCTCTTCTGGGCCGCTGCACTGTGCTGCAATCCGATCTATACATATTTTTTTCTGCTCTGTGATTTTAGCATTTTCCAATGCATGCATATTTACAGGGAATGCCACTGTTTTGTATTGTTAATAACCAAATATGCATGCATCCAAATTAAACAAACTATATATGTAAAATGCTTAGAATTTTGTGTAGATTAATAATATGCCACTTTCATATATGTTAAAAATGTTGTTTGTTTAATTTTGCTCATATTGCCATGTTTAAATAATTTAATTCATAACTAAATAACCGTAACTCTGAACCTAACAAACTTTATATGTAAATGGGGTAGAAAATGCCTAGTTTAACATGGTGCATTCATCTTGCCATGGGGTCTGTGGTTCGAATCCCAGGCACCCCAGGTTTTTGCCCTGTTTTCAATTTCTTTTGGCACCCATCCACTTAGGTCTCATTCTCTTCTGGGCCGCTGCACTGCGCTGCAATCCGGCCCGTGCATATTTTTTTTCTGCTCTGTGATTTTAGCATTTTTCAATGCATGCATATTTACAGGGAATGCCACCGTTTTGTATTGTTAATAACCAAATATGCATGCATCCAAATTAAACAAACTATATATGTAAAATGCTTAGAATTTTGTGTAGATTAATAATATGCCACTTTCATACATGTTAAAAATGCTTTTTGTTTAATTTTGCTCATATTGCCATGTTTAAATAATTTAATTCATAACTAAATAACCGTAGCTCTGAACCTAACAAACTTTATATGTAAATGGGGTAGAAAATGCCTAGTTTAACATGGTGCATTCATCTTGCCATGGGTTCTGTGGTTCGAATCCCAGGCACCCCAGGTTTTTGCCCTGTTTTCAATTTCTTTTGGCACCCATCCACTTAGGCCTCATTCTCTTCTGGGCCGCTGCACTGCGCTGCAATCCGGCCCGTGCATATTTTTTTCTACTCTATGATTTTAGCATTTTCCAATGCATGCATATTTACAGGGAATGCCACTGTTTTGTATTGTTAATAACCAAATATGCATGCATCCAAATTAAACAAACTATATATGTAAAATACTTAGAATTTTGTGTAGATTAATAATATGCCACTTTCATACATGTTAAAAATGTTTAAAATGTTGATTGTTTAATTTTGCTCATATTGCCATGTTTAAATAATTTAATTCATAACTAAATAATCGTAGCTCCGAACCTAACAAACTTTATATGTAAATGGGGTGGAAAATGCCTAGTTTAACATGGTGCATTCATCTTGCATCTTTAACAACTCTAAAATATGCTTTAGGACAGAACAGTACCAAATCCATAATTTGCATATGAGGATTTTCTGGAATTGTTGTTTGTTTATTTCCGGCCTCATTTAAACTTGACTAGATAGTTATTTTAACTATGCTTCACCTCTTGCCATGTTAATCAACATTTAATATTGTTGGGTACATAAACGAGATCGAACTAAATAACTTGAATGTGGTGTTCCGTCAATATGCAACTCATTGCATATTGATCTCCACTTAATTTGTAGAATTGCTTGTGCCCTATGCCATGCCATGCCTCATTAATCCGGACATGCATCATACTTGGTTGTGCATCATGTCATGCTTATGTGGTGGTTGTTTACTATGTTGTTTGCTTCTTTCCGGTGTTGCTTCTTCGGGTTAGTTCCGATAACGTCGCGTTTGTGAGGATTCATTCGACTTCGTCCGTTTGTCTTCTTCATGGACTCGTTCTTCTTCCTTGCGGGATCTCAGGCAAGATGACCATACCCTTGAAATCACTTCTATCTTTGCTTGCTACTTGCTTGCTCTTTTGCTATGCCGCGATACCTACCACTTGCTATATCATGCCTCCCATATTGCCATGTCAAGCCTCTAACCCACCTTACCTAGCAAACCGTTGTTTGGCTATGTTACCACTTTTCTTAGCCTCTCTTATAGCGTTGCTAGTTGCAGGTGAAGATTGGAGTTTGTTCCATGTTGGAACATGGATCTTGTTGGGATATCACAATATATGTTATTTAATTAAATACATCTATATACTTGGTAAAGGGTGGAAGGCTCGGCCTTATGCCTGGTGTTTTCTTCCACTCTTGCCGCCCTAGTTTCCGTCATAGCGGTGTTATGTTTCTTGATTTTGCGTTCCTTACGCGGTTGGGTTATAATGGGAACCCCTTGACAGTTCGCCTTAAATAAAACTCCTCCAGCAAGGCCCAACCTTGGTTTTACCATTTGCACTAACAACCTACCACTTTCCCTTGGGTTCTGCAGACTCAAGGGTCATCTTTATTTTAACCCCCGGGCCAGTGCTTCTCTAAGTGTTGGTCCAAACTGAGTAGACTGCGAGGCCACCTCGGGGAAACTTGAGGGTTGGTTTTACTCGTAGGATGTCTCATCCGGTGTTGCCCCGAGAACGAGATATGTGCAGCTTCTATCAGGATTGTCGGCGCATCGGGCGGCTTTGCTGGTCTCGTTTTACCATTGTTGAAATGTCTTGTAACCGGGATTCCGAGCCTGGTCGGGTCTTCCTGGGAGAAGGAATATCCTTCGTTGACCGTGAGAGCTTGTGATGGGCTAAGTTGGGACACCCCTGCAGGGGTTTGAACTTTCAAAAGCCGTGCCCGCGGTTATGGGCAGATGAGAATTTGTTAATGTCCGGTTGTAGAAAACTTGACACTTAACTTAGTTAAAATGCATCAACCGCGTGTGTAGCCGTGATGGTCTCTTTTCGGTAGAGTCCGAGAAGTGAACACGGTGTTGGAGTTATGTTTGAACGTAAGTAGTTTCAGGATCACTTCTTGATCACTTCTAGTTCACGACCATGCATTGCTCCTCTTCTCGCTCTCATTTGCGTAAGTTAGCCACCATATATGCTAGTGCTTGCTGCAGCTCCACCTCATACCTTTTTCCTACCCATAAGCTTAAATAGTCTTGATCGCGAGGGTGTGAGATTGCTGAGTCCTCGTGGCTCACAGATACTTCCAAAACCAGCTTGCAGGTGCCGATGAGACCGTGCAGGTGACGCAACCAAGATCAAGGAGGAGCTCGATGAAGATCTTGTCCTTTGTGTTGTTTCGGTCTAGTTGATCAGTAGTGGAGCCCAGTTGGGGTCGATCGGGGATCTGTGTAGCATTTGGGGTAGTCTTCTTTTATTTTGGTTCCGTAGTCGGACCTTGAGTGTATCTGGATGATGTAATGCTTTATTCATGTAATTGTGTGAAGTGGCGATTGTAAGCCAACTATGTATCTCTTTCCCTTATGTATTACATGGGTTGTGTGAAGATTACCTCACTTGTGACATTGCTTTCAATGCGGTTATGCCTCTAAGTCATGCTTCGACACGTAGGAGATATAGCCGCATCGAGGGCGTTACAGAGTCACACGTATCTCGTTCTGAGGGCAACACCGGATGAGACTAGCTACGAGTAAACCAACCCTCAAGTTTCCCCAAGGTGGCCCCGCAGGCAGCTCGGTTCGGACCAACACTTAGAGAAGCACTGGCCCCCGGGGGGGGGGAGGGTTAAAATAAAGATGACCCTCGGGTAAATGACTCCCAAGGGAAAGGTATAGGTTGTTAGGCAAATGTAAAACCAAGGTTGGGTCTTGCTGGAGGAGTTTTATTCAAAGCGAACTGTCAAGGGGTTCCCATAACACCCAACCGCGTAAAGAACGCAAAATCAAGGAATATAACACCGGTATGATGGAAACTAGGGCGGCAGGAGTGGAACAAAACACCAGACATAAGGCCGAGCCTTCCACCCTTTACCAAGTATATAGATGCATTAATTAAATAAGAGATATTGTGATATCTGATAACCCAGAAGTATAGGGGATCGCAACAGTTTTCGAGGGTAGAGTATTCAACCCAAATTATTGATTCGACACAAGGGGAGCCAAAGAATATTCTCAAGTATTAGCAGCTGAGTTGTCAATTCAACCACACCTGGAAACTTAATATCTACAACGAAGTATTTAGCAGCAAAGTAATATGGTAGTAGTGGTAACGGTAGCAAAAGGTAACGGTAGCAAAAGTAATATTTTTGGTGTTTTATAGTGATGATAACAATAGCAACGGAAAAGTAAATAAGCGAAGAACAATATATGGAAAGCTCGTAGGCAATGGATCGATGATAGAGAATTATGCCGGATGCAATCGATCATGTAACAGTCATAACCTAGGGTGACACAGAACTAGCTCCAATTCATCAATGTAATGTAGGCATGTATTCCGAATATAGTCATACGTGGTTATGGAAAAGAACTTGCATGACATCGTTTGTCCTACCCTCCCGTGGGAGCAGGGTCCTAGTGGAAACTAAGGGATATTAAGGCCTCCTTTTAATAGAATACCGAACCAAAGCATTTACACATAGTGAATACATGAACTCCTCAAACTACGGTCATCACCAGGAGTGGTCCTGATTATTGTCACTTCGGGGTTGCGGGATCATAACACATAGTAGGTGACTATAGACTTGCAAGATAGGATCAAAAACTCTCATATATTGATGAAAACATAATAGGTTCAGATCTGAAATCATGGCACTCGGGCCCTAGTGACAAGCATTAAGCATAGCAAAGTCATAGCAACATCAATCTCAGAACATAGTGAATACTAGGGATCAAACCCTAACAAAACTAACTCGATTACATGATAAATCTCATCCAACCCATCACTGTCCATCAAGCCTACGATGGAATTACTCATGCACGGCGGTGAGCAACATGAAATTGGTGATGGAGGATGGTTGATGATGATGACGGCGACAGATTCCCCTCTCCGGAGCCCCGAACGGACTCCAGATCAGCCCTCCCGAGAGGTTTTAGGGCTTGACGGCGGCTCCGTATCGTAAAACGCAATGAATCCTTCTCCTTGATTTTTTCTCTCCCCGAAAGTGAATATATAGAGTTGGAGTTGAGGTCGAAGGAGCTCCAGGGGCCCACGAGGTAGGGGGCGCGCCCAGGGGGCAGGCACGCCCCCACCCTCGTAGCTAGGGTGTGGGCCCCCTGGTCTTGATCTTTTTCCAGGATTTTTATTATTTCCAAAAATACGCTCCGTGGAGTTTCAGGTCATTCCGAGAACTTTTGTTTCTGCACATAAATAACACCATGGCAATTCTGCTGAAAACAGCGCCAGTCCGGGTTAGTTCCATTCGAATCATGCAAGTTAGAGTCCAAAACAAGGGCAAAAGTGTTTGGAAAAGTAGATACGACGGAGACGTATCCATATCCCAACATATCCATGTTCCAACATGGAACAATCTTCAACTTCACCTGCAACTAGCAACGCTATAAAAGGGGCTGAGCAAAAGTGGTAACATAGCCAAACAACGGTTTGCTAGGAAAGGAGGGTTAGAGGCTTGACATGGCAATATGGGAGGCATGATATAGCAAGTGGTAGGTAACGCGGCATAGCAATAGAGCGAACAACTAGGAAGCAAAGATAGAAGTGATTTTGAGGGTATGGTCATCTTGCCTGAGATCCCACAAGGAAGAAGAACGAGCCCATGAAGAAGACAAACGGACATCGTCGAACGAATCCTCACAACTCCGAAACAAACCCGAAGCTAACGAGAGAAGCCACCCGGAAAGAAGCAGCAACATAGTAAACAACCATCACATAAACATGGCATGATGCACAACCCAGTATGATGCATGTCCGGTTCAATGAGGCATGGCATGGCAAAGTGCACAAGCAAAACTACAAGTTAAGTGGAGCTCAATATGCAACGAGTTGCATATTGATGAAACGCCACATGACTTATTTAGTTTACTCTCGTTTATGCATCCAACAATATTAAATGTTGTTAAACATGGCAAGAGGTGAAGCAAAACAAAACTACCTATCTACGCAAGTTTAAATGAGGCCAGAAACAATGAACAACAATTCCGGTAAATCCCCATATGCATATTTTAGATTTGGTACTGTTCTGCCCTATACACAATTTTAAAGTTATTAAACATACAAAGTAAGGCCACCATGTTAAACTAGGCATTTTTCTAAGCAAGTTACATATATAATTTATTTAATTTGGAGCTACGGTTAATTAGTTATGAATTAAATCATTTTAACATGTCATTTGAGCAAATTTAAACAAGCAGCATTTTAAGCATTTTTAACATGGATGAAAGTGGCATATTATGAAACTAGATGAAATTCTAGACATTTTTCATATTTAAATCATTTTAATCCGATGCACCATTTGTGAGTTTTTAAATGCATGATCTAGAGGGACTTTTATGTAAAACTGTTAACTTTGGATAATAGGAAAATCGTTCTGTGGAAAAAACATGAAACGGGCCAAATCAAAGGCCAGCCCAACAATGCACAGGGGCGGGGGCTGCTCACATTGGGCCAAGCCCGGGTCAGTGGCGGCGGCTGAGGCAGCGCTAGGCCGGCTGCGCAACTGGGCTGGGGAGGCGCTGGGCTTGGAGATCGGGACGAGGCCGGCTGGAGCCTTGCGACAAGAAGTCAACACGGGCGCTGGCACCCTCCTGTCGCTTGAAGCAGGGGAAACGAGCGAGTGGACTTGGCGCGATGCAGAGGAGCTGGCGCGGCTCTGGTCGCTCGCAGACGAGGCAGGGGGTCGAGCGAGGTTCGCCGGGAAGACGGCAGCGGGTGGCGGACTTGACGCGCGGGTCCTGGATCCGGGCACGGGCGAGGCTGATGACGCGACGAAGGAGGCAGCAAAGATGGACCCGGGCGTGGGATGGCACCAGGAGACCAGGACGGGGCACTGGCGAGGATCCATGGAGGTAGAGCTCCATTCAGCAGCAATGGCGAGGCCCCGCTACGGCAAGTACAGGGAGGGAGAGAGAGAGAGATGAGAAAGAGCATCAGGGAAGCGAAGATGCATGGGAGGAAGGAGAGGGACGGCTTGGGTGCTGGTCTTGTCGCCGGTGGCGGGGTGCTTGTAGGTGCGGGCGGCGGACGGAGAAGCTCCGGCGGTGGCGCTCGCTGGCACGGTGCCGGAGACGGCACGGGAGCGAGGTCGCTCGGGCCGACGCTGGAGCAGCGGGAGCTCATGGACGGAGCCCTCCCGCTCGGGCACGAGCATGAGATGAAGGTAGAGGGTGGCACATGAGCTCCAGGAGTTCAGGTTCCTCGCTCGAGCGCGCGCTACGCAGGTGGGGCTCGGCGCTTGGATCGGGACAGGTCAGTGGAGACGAATTGGGAGGTTGCTGGATTGGTTCTGAGGGAGAAGGTGGTTGGTCGGTTGGTGAAAATGAGGAGATCAGCTGGGTGAGATTCCGATGGGACAAGGAGGTGGCGGCGGGATGGATGGAATGGACGGGACAACCTAGTGGTCTAGGGTTTCATCTGCTTTATATATCGCAGATAGGGATTGGGTAGGGGCTAGTACTAGGGTTTGGTCTAAAAATGGACAAGAAGGTCTATATATATAGGAAAAAGTGGAGTTTGGATCATCCGATCGAAATCAGACGGTCGAGACAAAATAGGCTTGGGAAGTTCAAATAAGAAAATAGAGACATTTTTGGGATGTTTGGGGGTGATCCGGACCCATCGGTAACGACAGCCCGATTCGGGTCTGGGGAAGTTTTGGACGCACACACAAGGGGGTCTGAGAGAGGTCAACAAAGACAAGCGGGCTTAGGTGGGGCTAGTGGGCTGTGCAAAGAAGGCCTTGGACTGAGAGGAGAGAGGAGAGAGAGACCCGACGACTGTTTCCGGAGACCGAAAACTTCCGATGTTAGACCGACTTGCCGCTATAGTTATCCGTTGGGGCGTCAAACAGACTCTGAATGAGATGAAACTTGGCAGGTGACCTACCGACAACATAACAACACCGCACGCCAACTTTCATCCCATTCCGAGAACATTTTCTGACCACTTATTAAATACTATTTCGGACGTGCCGCGGGCGCGTGCGAGTGTGTCTGGGCTCAGAACGGACAACGGAGAGAACTGGGGGATACTGGACGGATGCAAGTTTTGAAAACATGATGATGCAATGCACATGATGACAAGGCAAAATGCAACACACAATGAAATGACATGGCAAAGACAACGAATAATTGGAAGACACCTGGCACGTCGGTCTCGGGCGTTACAACACTCCACCACTATAAGAGGATCTCGTCCCGAGATCTAGGATGGCACCGAAGAAAAACGGAAGAGGAAGAGAAGTGGTAAAACTAAGTTGCTTCTTGGACAAACGAGTGAAACCACAAACCTTGAGAGGTTGAACAAATTGAAAGAAAGAATACAACGAAGATGAACAAAGTTGAAAACACTCCGTTAGAAAAGAGGAACAAGGAACGTTACTAGAACCTTGTAGGTTGAAAGACATAAGAAAAGGGTTACAATGGACAAGAAGTACATGCAAGCACTCTGGTAGAAACGAGATGTACAAGGAACGATAAGGATCAATTACGACAATACTCAGGTTGGAAAAAGAAGGCATAGAATATGAACTTGGCAAAACGAAAGCACTTGGTTGAGACTATGGTTAGAAGAGGAATGATAGACACAACACTCCGGTTAAAACAAGATAGAGAAGGGAAAAGAATGATATAATTTGGACAACACTCCGACTGTAAATGAAAGGAATTGAATATGAACTTGGGAAGATTGGATGATACTTGATGAAATCAACAACACACTGCCTCCAGAACTATTGAAAGAATGACACAATGGGTAAGAAAGATTTCAGACAACACTCCGGTTGAGAAGGGAGGCAAAAACTTGACAGAATGGGAAGAACTTGAAAAGAGGGTGCGACACTCCGGTTAAATGGACAAGCACGAAAAGAACACGGTCCTCACAATTCGAGATGATGAGTGAAGAGAGCAACATCACAAAGCCTCTGTAAGAAAGAATAGAAGATAGATCATTGGAATAACAGAATGGAGAATAAAATGCCAGCTTCTGCCACAATTGAGCTTGGAAAGCACCCTTCCAAGAAGGTTATATGGAGTTGTTGGAAAACCAACAACGAAATGAATAAGCTTATAGTGGGATTATGAAAAGCATCTCAAAATTGAGGCGAAATTCTGCCACTAACGAAAACAATAGATTGGATTGATATGAACAAGGAGACGAGAAACTTATTTCACCAGGAGGATAGATGAAGAACTTGGGCAATTTATGAGCACCATAATAGCAATAATCCCTAGGGAAATCTTTAGGTGAAATATGACCCAATATAACTCCAATGAAGAGATTGATGGATTGAAAAGATGTTTTGAGCGAAGAGAAAATGATGGATTTAGATATGTCACTCTTGAAAACTTGTGAATCATGAAAACACGAAGGGAAATTATCCACAATGACATAACACCACCTCAAAAGATGAGATAGAAAGAATTGCTCTTTGAAATGCAATAATAAGAATACTTGAGCTCCTCAAAATAAGACATGTGTTGAGCACCATGTTTATTTGAGAGTATAGCTTAGCGGATCATAGCTTCGAGAGAAAACTTGAAGAACAACTAGAGAATGAAAAGAATCCTTGACGAACCACCATGTTGAGCCTCCATGAACAACTCCGATATTTAAAGACTGGTCAAAAGAAAAATAAGTTGAAAACACAAGGTGAAGCCTTGCAATGATTAGATGGAGCTTTGAAATGATATAATTAAAATAACTTGGAGCTCCAGAAAAGAAAGATGAAACAATTGAAACCTAGAATTTTGATATCATGAACGAACTCCAAAAAAGAAAAGATGAAGCATCTCAAACCGAGAATGTGATATGATGAACAACTACGGAAAGAAGAAATTGGATTAACTCGGTGAAACAAGAATAAGAATTACATTATGCAAATCTTTCATCAATTAAATTGATGACAAGCAACGGAATTGTCATACTACTTATTCTTCTTGAAAAGATTGCAAAGAGAAATAGCGCAACTTGGGAAGGTCTTCAACGAACCACCGATAGGATTTGGAAACAATGACTGAATTGATATGATAACCAAGGAAGAGAACTCTTGAACGAACCACCGTAAGAATTGAAAATGAACGGACAAAAGATAAAGAAACACCTGGGATAAATAGAAAATGAACGAATATACTTGAGGGAATTTAGATACAATAGAAGGAAGATATCATGAACTGATTAGAGGATATTTGAATGATGCACCGGTAAGATTTGGAGAACGAGAGCTGAAAGCTGGAATAAATACTTCTAAGATGATGGGCTATGGAGAATCAATCTGAGAAGACTCTTGAATTGCTCCAGATGGGTGAAAAGAATTCTCACAATCGAAAACAATTATGAGAGGATGGCAGGAAGCTAGAACCACGAGTCTTGAGAGAACGGGTAAGATTTGGAGGAAAAACTCTTGTTCGGTCTTCAAATGTTGAGAATGACGATGCGAAACACCAACATGAATTGTTGAGATACTCCGGGATGAATATTAGAAAGGTTGAACCGACGATGAAAAGAATTTGAAAGATCTTGGAGAAAGACATTTGACTGATGACAAATCATTCTTACGTCAAACTTTGAAATGAATTTGAGAATAACTCCAGGAAAATAGAAGAGTCAGGTAAGATCCTGGGAAAAGACCCGTGGGTTAGGGCCCACTCAAAAGAAACACCTTCGAACGATTACTTGAAAGGGAGAATGAACCGGTTGATTTAAATGGCTTGAATGAGATAACATCCTCAAAAGAACTTGAGTGAATTGAGAATGGAAACTCGAATCTTCTGAGATATCTTTAGCACGTCGGAACAATTGAATAGCGAGAAGTGAATGATTAAGAGGTGCACCAGCATGAGAAAGCATTTGAAACAAGGAAAGGATATGATCGACAAGGCTTGAATTGAATCCACCGGAGAAGAAAAGCGAATGAAGAATGATGCACTTGAAGCTCCGTTAGTATCTTCGTGAGAATCAATGGATAAGAATGTTAAAAGAAAAGAATGAAGAGACTTCACATCCATAAGATGGATACCTGATTAAGAAATCCAAGCCCTTGAAGAAAATGGTAGGAGGGCGGGAAAACAAAGGCAACTTGGGACAGATGAAACAAATAACGTTGAGAAGACTTTGAGTTTATCTTGCAGATGGGAAAAATGATAGGATTATCTTGAAGAGAATCAAACCGGTTGGAAAGAATTGAAAAGACAACCTTGATGATCAAGAAGGATTAATACTCTCATAGAAATATGAGAACACTGCTTAGAAGAGGTATGGAATCAACACTTGACATTGAATCAACTCGAATACCACAAACCAAAACAAAACAAAGGATTTGGCTTGCAGAATAAGCCGGAAACAAACATATGGTGGACCCCATATCGTATCATGTGTCTGTAGGAAAGATATTCTATGAGCTACTTGAATTCTCACTTATAAACTCCCGAAACTTTCTGGTTATGCAATCAGGTGTTGGGGATACAGGGGAAGCATAATATCTCACCCAAACTAACAATTCCTACATCCAGCTGTATCCATCCTTCAACATATAACCAAGAAACCTTCAGAAATCGTGTACCTCAACCTTCGAAAAGCATCTGTTATACGAGTTATGGCAATACTCCCGAACTCCCGCCCCAGTACTGGGTGGCGTCGAGGTTATCTCACCAACAATTGCATAAAAGAGATTTTTGATGTCGGTGAACTCATGTATTCCAGAACTGCAACGATAAAATTGTGACGACAACACCTCGGAGCTCAACTCCCCGGGACACTGCCACAACCCCAAAATGTCAGGAGTCACCAAGAATAATGTTCTCGTCACAAGACTATCAGAACGATTCCAAGATACCCGTGTGATCCTAATTTTTTTCGTGAAATTTGAGGAGAGGAGAGCCAAAACTTCTACGTCAGGAGGCCTCACCAGAGCGACAAAGGGACTAAGGAGTGATACGTCTCCGTCGTATCTACTTTTCCAAACACTTTTGCCCTTGTTTTGGACTCTAACTTGCATGATTTGAATGGAACTAACCCGGACTGACGCTGTTTTCAGCAGAGTTGCCATGGTGTTATTTATGTGCAGAAACAAAAGTTATCGGAATGACCTGAAACTCCACAGAGCATATTTTTGGAAATAATAAAAAAATACTGGCAAAAGATCAAGACCAGGGGGCCCACACCCTAGCCACGAGGGTGGGGGACGCGCCTGCCCCCCTGGGCGCGCCCCCTACCTCGTGGGCCCCCTGGAGCTCCTCCGACCTCAACTCCAACTCTATATATTCACTTTCGGGGAGAGAAAAAAGAGAAGGATTCATCGCGTTTTACGATACGGAGCCGCTGCCAAGCCCTAAAACCTCTTGGGAGGGCTGATCTGGAGTCCGTTCGGGGCTCTGGAGAGGGGAATCCGTCACCATCGTCATCATCAACCATCCTCCATCACCAATTTCATGATGCTCACCGCCGTGCGTGAGTAATTCCATCATAGGCTTGCTGGACGGTGATGGGTTGGATGAGATTTATCATGTAATCGAGTTAGTTTTGTTAGGGTTTGTTCCCTAGTATCCACTATGTTCTGAGATTGATGTTGGTATGACTTTGCTATGCTTAATGCTTGTCACTAGGGCCCGAGTGCCATGATTTCAGATCTGAACCTATTATGTTTTCATGAATATAGTTGAGTTCTTGATCCTATCTTGCAAGTCTATAGTCACCTACTATGTGTTATGATCCGGCAACCCCGAAGTGACAATAATCGGGACCACTCCCGGTGATGACCATAGTTTGAGGAGTTCATGTATTCACTATGTGTTAATGCTTTGGTTCGGTACTCTATTAAAAGGAGGCCTTAATATCCCTTAGTTTCCGCTAGGACCCCGCTGCCACGGGAGGGTAGGACAAAATATGTCATGCAAGTTCTTTTACATAAGCACGTATGACTATATTCGGAATACATGCCTACATTACATTGATGAATTGGAGCTAGTTCTGTGTCACCCTAGGTTATGACTGTTACATGATGAACCGCATCTAGCATAATTCTCTATCACCGATCCATTGCCTACGAGCTTTCATATATTGTTCTTCGCTTGTTTACTTTTCCGTTGCTATTGTTACAATCACTACAAAATACCAAAAACATTACTTTTGTTATCATTACCTTTTGCTACCATTACCACTACTATCATATTACTTTGCTACTAAATACTTTGCTGCATATATTAAGTTTCCAGGTGTGGTTGAATTGACAACTCAGCTGCTAATACTTGAGAATATTCTTTGGCTCCCCTTGTGTCGACTCAATAAATTTGGGTTGAATACTCTACCCTCGAAAACTGTTGCAATCCCCTATTCTTGTGGGTTATCAAGACTATTTTCTGGCGCCGTTGCTGGGAGCATAGCTCTATTATTTGAGTCACTTGGGATTTATATCTGCTTATCATTATGAAGAACTTGAAAGATCCAAGAACCAAGATTTATCCCTCAACTACGAGGGGAGGTAAGGAACTGCCATATAGCTCTGCACTTGATTCACCTTCTGTTTTAGTAAGCTTGCGACACCTAAACCTGCTTCTGCTATTCATTCTGATATGTCCCATGTTATTGATGATGCCACTTCTGCTATGCATGATACTTATGATGAAACTACTTCTATGCTTGATACTACTATGCCACTTGGTGAATTTCTTGATGAACAACTTGCTAGGGCTAGAGAGAATGAAATTATTGAAACTGATAATATTGACGAAAGTGATGATGAAGACTCTCCCCCTAATAAATATGAATTGGATATTGTTCCTAAGGGTTATGTTATGGATGAAGAAGCTACTAGAGCTATTTTAGCTTGCAATGATAGATAGGATCTAAAGAGGTTATTAGCTAAATGGAAGCAGCAATCCCTTAATGCTAGAATGAAATTTGACCCTGCTTTTGCTACTTCACCTATCTGTGTTACTGATAAGGATTATGAATTCTCTGTTGATCCTGATATAATTACTTTGGTTGAATCTGATCCTTTTTATGGCTATGAATCTGAAACTGTTGTGGCACATCTTACTAAATTAAATGATATAGCCACCCTGTTCACTAATGATGAGAGAACTCACTACTTTTATATCCTTAAAATATTTTCGTTCTCATTAAAGGGTGATGCTAAGATATGGTTTAATTCTCTTGATCCTGGTTGTGTGCGTAGTCCCCAGGATATGATTTATTACTTCTCTACTAAATATTTCCCTGCTCATAAGAAACAAGCTACCTTAAGGGATATATATATAATTTTGTGCAAATTGAAGAAGAGAGTCTCCCACAAGCTTGGGGGAGGCTTCTCCAATTACTTAATGATTTGCTTGATCATCCTCTTAAGAAAAATGAAATACTTGATATCTTTTATAATGGACTAACCGATGCTTCCAGAGATTACCTGGATAGTTGTGCTGGTTCTGTTTTTAGGGAAAGAACACCAGATGAAGCTGAAATTCTATTAAATAATATGTTGACTAATGAAAATAATTGGACACTTCCTAAGCCTATTCCTAAACCAACTTCGAAGAAGAGAGGTGTTCTATTTCTCAGTCCTAAAGATATGCAAGAGGCAAAGAAATCCATGAAAGTAAAGGGTATTAAAGCTGAAGATGTTAAGAATTTACCTCCTATTGAAGAAATACATGGTCTTAATTTACCGCCTGTTGAAGAAGCATATAATCTTAATCCTTTACCTATTGAGGAAACTCATGGTCTTGATAACCCGACACAGGTAGTAAAGGTAAATTCTCTCTTTAGATATGATAAAGCTGAAATCCCATTTACTAAATTTGCTAGCCCATGCTTAGATGAGTTTGATAAATTTATGGCTAAGCAAGAAGACTTTAATGCTTATTTTGGTAGACAATTGAAATACAATTCAAATATGCTTGAACACTTGGGTGATTATATGGCTAATGTCAAAGGTGAACTTAAACTTAGTAGTAAACATGCTTCTATGGTTACCACTCAAGTAGAATAAGTACTTAAAGCTCAAAATGATTTGCTCCATGAATTGAATAGTAAGAATAATGATTTTGCTGTTAGAGTGGCTACTAGAACTGGTAAAATGACTCAGGAACCTTTGTATCCTAAAGGCCACCCTAAGAGAATTGAGCAAGATTCTCAGAGAAATAATATAGATGCACCTAGTCCTTCTAAAAGGAAGAAAAATAAAAATGATAGGACTTTGCATGCTTCTAGTGAACCTGTTGCTGACACACCTGAGAATCCAAATGATATTTCTATTTCTGATGCTGAAACACAATCTGGTAATGAACCTGAATCTAGTAATAATGTTAATGATAATGTTCATGATGATGCTCAACCTAGCAATGATAATGATATAGAAATTGAACCTGTTGTTGATCTTGATAACCCACAATCAAAGAATCAACGTTATGAGAAGAGAGAGACTTTGTTGCTAGGAAACACGGGAAGGAAAGAGAGCCATGGGTTCAGAAACCCATGCCTTTTCCTCCCAAACCATCCAAGAAAAAGAATGATGAGGATTTTGAGCGCTTTGCTGAAATGATTAGACCTATCTTTTTATGTATGCGATTAACTGATATGCTCAAAATGAATCCTTATGCTAAGTATATGAAAGATATTGTTACTAATAAAAGAAAGATACCGGAAGCTGAAATGTCCACCATGCTTGCTAATTATACTTTTAAGGGTGGAATACCAAAGAAACTTGGAGATCCAGGAGTACCCACTATACCATGCTCCATTAAAAGAAACTATGTTAAAACTGCTTTATGTGATCTTGGAGCCGGTGTTAGTGTTATGCCTCTCTCTTTATATCGTAGACTTGATTTGAATAAGTTGACACCTACTGAAATATCTTTGCAAATGGCTGATAAATCAACTGCTATACCTGTCGGTATTTGTGAGGATGTGCCTGTTGTGGTTGCAAACGTTACTATTTTAACGGACTTTGTTATTCTTGATATTCCCGAGGACGATAGTATGTCTATTATTCTTGGAAGACCCTTTTTGAATACTGCATGGGCTGTTATTGATTGCAACAAAGGCAATGTCACTTTTCATATTAATGATAATGAGCATACGGTACACTTTTCGAGGAAACAACCTCAAGTCCATAGCATTAATTCTATTGGAAAAATTCCATCAATTATTTTTGGAGGTTTTGAATTTCCTCTTCCTACTGTCAAGAAGAAATATGATATTCTTACTGTTGGGGATGTGCATATCCCCGTTGAGGTAACATAGTGTTATTCGAAATTTCTCCGGTTCCATGTTTTCGGAATGAGTTTGTTAGCAAGACTTGATCAACCTTGTTAATGGATTCATTTTGATGATCATGAAATGGATGAAGTTAGAAAGCAAAACCTTCTGTGCCCTCCTTTTACTTTCTGTTATTTATATTAAATAAAGTAAACACAATATTTTTTGTCTGTTATCTGAATCATCCATGCTAGTTTATTTTCTTTTCTTATGCTTTCTTCTTGTGTGTTTAATAAACCTTAAGAAAAACCAAAAAATTAGTTGTAGCTTTTAATTAGTTTACTTTCCATGCTTGTAGTAGTAATTAAAAACAAAACCCCAAAAGATTTCTTATTCTTCTTTTGCTTGTTGGGAGCTTTCCCGTGTAAATAGTTTTATTTTTTTCTTTTCTTTGGGGGTCGATAGGAGAAACCATAATTAAATTGTTGAAGTGGCTCTTATATGCATTATTGTTGATCTGACAAAAGAGCCCATATTGCCTTGTCTCCTCCTGTTTATTGAATGCTTGCAGATTCCAGCTTAGTCCAATGCACGTGCACTATTATTATTATCCACATCGTCCGATCGTTCAAGTGAAAGGCAATTATGACGATATATGATGGATTGACTGAGATGAGAAAAGTTGGTATGAACTCGACCTCTTTTGTTTTTGTAAATATGATTAGTTCATCGTTCCCGATTCAGCCTATTATGAATAAACATGTTTGCAATGACAACAAGAGATCATAGTTTCTTGCGCCATGCTTAATTAGCTAGGAGCTTATAATGGGTTACCTTGCGTGCCAACATGCTATTAAAATGGTTGTGATGTGGTATGATAGGGTGTATCCTCTTTTGAATTATTCGAGTGGCTTGCCTCTGCGAAGGGCCTATCTATTTACTTTCATGTTGAGTCATCATCCTCTTATTAAAAAGCACCAATTGGAGAGCACCACTGTCATTTGCATTCATTACTGTTAGTTTACATTGAGTATGACTTGACTGGATCTCTTTTACCATGAATTACAATGTCTAGTCAGTCCTTGATCTTTAAAGGTGCTCTGCATTTATGTTTTGCAGTCTCAGAAAGGGCTACCGAGATACCATCTTGTTATATCATATTATGATTGTTTTGAGAAAGTGTTGTCATCGAAGATTTATTGTTATTGCTCGCTAGTTGATTATGCCATTGATATGAGTAAACATGAGACCTAAGAGTTATTGTGAATATGGTTAGTTCATAATCTTTGCTGAAAACTTGAATGCTGGCTTTACATATTTACAACAACAAGAGCAAACCGAGTTTGTAAAAGTTTTTGTTTATCACTTTCAGTTTGTCAACTGAATTGCTTGAGGACAAGCAAAGGTTTAAGCTTGGGGGAGTTGATACGTCTCCGTCGTATCTACTTTTCCAAACACTTTTGCCCTTGTCTTGGACTCTAACTTGCATGATTTGATTGGAACTAACCCGGTCTGACGCTATTTTCAGCAGATTTGCCATGGTGTTATTTATGTGCAGAAACAAAAGTTCTCGGAATGACCTGAAACTCCACGGAGCATATTTTTGGAAATAGTAAAAAATACTGGCAAAAGATCAAGACCAGGGGGCCCACACCCTAGCCACGAGGGTGGGGGTGCGCCTGCCCCCTGGGCGCGCCCCTACCTCGTGGGCCCCCTGGAGCTCCTCCAACCTCAACTCCAACTCTATATATTCACTTACGAGGAGAAAATAAAAGAGAAGGATTCATCGCGTTTTACGATACGGAGCCACCGCCAAGCCCTAAAACCTCCCGAGAGGGCTGATCTAGAGTCCGTTCGGGGCTCCGGAGAGGGGAATCCGTCGCCATCGTCATCATCAACCATCCTCCATCACCAATTTCATGATGCTCACCACCGTGCGTGAGTAATTCCATCATAGGTGATAGAGGCAAAGGTGTCCCGTCTTTCGATGAGATGATGGATATCGCTTTGGTGGAAGTCGACTTTGACGATCCGACTACGAACGTGCGAGGACGTCGCGCCTTAGCAATCACTAAACCAACTCCGAGAGGTTATTGACCACGCCGGAGCACGATCAACCTGACCACGAGGGTCTGTTTCCTGCAAGCAAACGAAGAACAAGCAAGAAACTAAGATTGCAATCTGGATATTGCGAATATAAGATGAAAGCTTTATTGATCAAGGTGGGGTTCTGTGACGCCTTTGTCTGGTCGTTGAACACAAACGAAGTACGCGAAGTTGCAGCTATGGCGAACTTTTAATCTAAACAAAACCCAAAGTCTAAACGGTGCCCTAAGGGCTGTATATATGGAGGAAGAGAGGGAGAATTTCGTGGCCCTTGGTGGAGGGGTCCGAAATCAACCCTATCTCTTGTTTCCCCACACATACGGACTCTAAAAATAGCCTATACTTATGTATTTCGAAATTATATGGGCCTGGCCCAATAAAAAGGTGACGCAACACCTATAATAGCCTCGGGACGAAATTTATGAAGTGGTATCTTGTATATTTCGTCCAAGGCTTCATGCACCCATTATGGTGGCTTCAAAGTCCTGAAATCATCACTTGTAACTCCGTTCTTGTTCCCCTTGCGCATGGCATCATCTCCATGCTTGTTCTTGCTCCAATGTTCATCCTTCTCCAAGCTAGGCCCTTCATTTGTAAGCAAAACAAATGTATCCAATTTAGGCATCATCATATTCTCATGAACATTAGAATCATTACCAAGAAACGAAAGTACCTGATAATTTAATTGGCGTGCGCGAGCTCTAGTAATTGGTCCCGTATATGTAGCAGTAGGGGCTGTGGGTGTAACAATGGTATTGATGTCCTCATCATCCTCCCCTTCTTGAAATGAAGTCGTCCTCGACGGAAACTCATCTTCCTCACCCAAATAAGGCTTCAAATCTGCAATGTTAAAAGTGGGACTAACCCCAAAATCTGCAGGCAGCTCAAGTTTATATGCATTATCATTTATTTTCTCTAACACCTTAAAGGGACCATCAGCACGTGGCATTAGCTTTGATTTGCGCAAATCAGGAAATCTATCCTTACGCAAATGTAACCAAACAAGATCTCCAGGTGAAAACACAACATGTTTTCTACCCTTATCTCCAGCAAGTTTATATTTAGCATTCATACGCTCAATGTTTTCCTTAGTTAACTCATGCATTTTTAAAATCAATTCAGCACGTTGTTTAGCATCAAAATTAACCTTCTCCGAAGATGGAAGAGGCAACAAATCAATAGGTGCACGAGGTAGGAAACCATACACAACTTCAAAAGGGCACATCTTAGTAGTAGAATGCAATGAACGATTATAAGCAAATTCAATATGAGGCAAGCATTCCTCCCACATTTTCTTATTATTCTTCAAAACATCCCTAAGCATAGTAGACAACGTTCTATTGACTACTTCAGTTTGTCCATCAGTTTGGGGGTGACAAATAGTACTAAAAAGCAGTTTAGTCCCCAACTTAGCCCATAAACATCTCCAAAAGTGGCTAAGAAATTTAGTATCACGATCTGAAACAATAGTATTTGGCACACCATGCAAGCGAATAATTTCACGAAAGAACAAATCAGCAACATTAACAACATCATCGCTTTTATGACATGGTATAAAGTGTGCCATTTTCGAGAATCTATCCACGACAACAAATATGTTATCCCTCCCCTTCTTTGTTCGAGGTAAACCTAAAACAAAGTCCATAGATATATCCTCCCAAGGAACACTAGGTACAGGCAAAGGCATATATAAACCATGAGGATTGAGTCGTGACTTAGCTTTTTGACATGTAGTGCATCGAGCAATAAAACGCTCAACATCCCGTCTCATCTTTGGCCAAAAGAAATGTGTAGCAAGTTCGTCCTCGTCTTCTTCACGCCAAAGTGTCCCATTAATCCTCCTCCATGCGCCTCCTGCAACAACAAAAGACGAACGGAGCTAGCTGGAATGCATAGCTTGTTAGCACGAAACACAAATCCATCGTTAACGACGAACTTGTTCCACATTCTTCCTTCTTTACAATTCTGCATTACATCTTTAAAATCAACATCATGCACATATTGATCTTTGATGGTCTCCAAACCAAATATTTTGAAGTCAAGTTGTGAAAGCATAGTATAGCGGCGAGACAATGCATCAACAATAACATTTTCTTTTCCCTTCTTGTGTTTAATGACATAAGGAAAAGTCTCAATGAATTCAACCCATTTAGCATGTCTACGATTCAGTTTAGCTTGACTTTTAATATGTTTCAAAGATTCATGATCAGAATGTATAACAAATTCTTTGGGCCATAAATAATGTTGCCATGTTTCTAAAGTCCGAACAAGAGCATATAATTCTTTATCATAAGTAGAATAATTCAGACTAGGCCCACTCAATTTTTCAGAAAAGTATGCAACAGGTTTGCCATCTTGTAATAACACACCTCCTAATCCAATTCCACTAGCATCACATTCAAGCTCAAAAGTCCTATTAAAATCAGGAAGTTGGAGTAAAGGAGCATGTGTCAACTTATCTTTCAATACCGTGAAGGCTTCTTCCTGTGCGGTACCCCAAACAAAAGGCACATCCTTCTTTGTAAGCTCGTTGAGAGGTGCAGCAATGGTGCTGAAATCTCTCACAAAACGCCTATAGAATCCAGCGAGGCCAAGAAAACTCCTCACTTGTGTGACCGTTTTGGGCTGCGGCCAACTCTCAATAGCTTCAATCTTGGCTTTGTCAACTTCAATTCCCTGTGGAGTAACAACATAGCCAAGAAAAGATACTCGGTCGGTGCAAAAGGTGCACTTCCCAAGGTTACCAAACAAACGTGCATCACGTAGAGCAATAAAAACAGCACGTAAATGTTCCAAGTGTTCTTCCAAAGATCTGCTATAAATCAGTATATCATCAAAATAGTGATAGAGGCAAAGGTGTCCCGTCTTTCGATGAGATGGTGGATTTCGCTTTGGTGGAAGTCGACTTTGACGATCCGACTACGAACGTGCGAGGACGTCGCGCCTTAGCAATCGCTAAACCAACTCCGAGAGGTTATTGACCACGCCGGAGCACGATCAACCTGACCACGAGGGTCTGTTTCCTGCGAGCAAACGAAGAACAAGCAAGAAACTGAGATTGCAATCTGGATATTGCGAATATAAGATGAAAGCTTTATTGATCAAGGTGGGGTTCTGTGACGCCTTTGTCTGGTCGTTGAACACAAACGAAGTACGCGAAGTTGCAGCTATGGCGAACTTTTAATCTAAACAAAACCCCAAAGTCTAAACGATGCCCTAAGGGCTGTATATATGGAGGAAGAGGGGGGGAATTTCGTGGCCCTTGGTGGAGGAGTCCGAAATCAACCCTATCTCTTGTTTCCCCACACATACGGACTCTAAAAATAGCCTATACTTATGTATTTCGAAATTACATGGGCCTGGCCCAATAATAAGGTGACGAAGCACCTAAAATAGCCTCGGGACGAAATTTATAAAGTGGCATCTTGTATATTTCGTCCAAGGCTTCATGCACCCATTATGGTGGCTTCAAAGTCCTGAAATCATCACTTGTAACTCCGTTCTTGTTCCCCTTGCACATGCCATCATCTCCATGCTTGTTCTTGCTCCAATGTTCATCCTTCTCCAAGCTAGGCCCTTCATTTGTAAGCAAAACAAATGTATCCAATTGAGGCAGCATCATATTCTCATGAACATTAGAATCATTACCAAGAAACGAAAGTACCTGGTAATTTAGTTGGCGTGCACGAGCTCTAGTAATTGGTCCAGTATGTATAGCAGCAGGGGCTGTGGGTGTAACAATTGTATTGATGTCCTCATCATCCTCCCCTTCTTGAAATGAAGTCGTCCTCGATGGAAGTCCATCTTCCTCACCCAAATAAGGCTTCAAATCTGCAATGTTAAAAGTGGGACTAACCCCAAAATCTGCAGGCAGCTCAAGTTTATATGCATTATCATTTATTTTCTCTAACACCTTAAAGGGACCATCAGCACGTGGCATTAGCTTTGATTTGCGCAAATCAGGAAATCTATCCTTACGCAAATGTAACCAAACAAGATCTCCAGGTGCAAACACAACATGTTTTCTACCCTTATCTCCAGCAAGTTTATATTTAGCATTCATACGCTCAATGTTTTCCTTAGTTAACTCATGCATTTTTAAAATCAATTCAGCACGTTGTTTAGCATCAAAATTAACCTTTTCCGAAGATGGAAGAGGCAACAAATCAATAGGTGCACGAGGTAGGAAACCATACACAACTTCAAAAGGGCACATCTTGGTAGTAGAATGCAATGAACGATTATAAGCAAATTCAATATGAGGCAAGCATTCCTCCCACATTTTCTTATTATTCTTCAAAACAGCACTAAGCATAGTAGACAACGTTCTATTGACTACTTCAGTTTGTCCATCAGTTTGGGGGTGACAAGTAGTACTAAAAAGCAGTTTAGTCCCCAACTTAGCCCATAAACATCTCCAAAAGTGGCTAAGAAATTTAGTATCACGATCTGAAACAATAGTATTTGGCACACCATGCAAGCGAATAATTTCACGAAAGAACAAATCAGCAACATTAACAGCATCATCGCTTTTATGACATGGTATAAAGTGTGCCATTTTCGAGAATCTATCCACGACAACAAATATGCTATCCCTCCCCTTCTTTGTTCGAGGTAAACCTAAAACAAAGTCCATAGATATATCCTCCCAAGGAACACTAGGTACAGGCAAAGGCATATATAAACCATGCGGATTGAGTCGTGACTTAGCTTTTTGACATGTAGTGCAGCGAGCAATAAAACGCTCAACATCCCGTCTCATCTTTGGCCAAAAGAAATGTGTAGCAAGTACGTCCTCCGTCTTCTTCACGCCAAAGTGTCCCATTAATCCTCCTCCATGCGCCTCCTGCAACAACAAAAGACGAACGGAGCTAGCTGGAATGCATAGCTTGTTAGCACGAAACACAAATCCATCGTTAACGACGAACTTGTTCCACATTCTTCCTTCTTTACAATTCTTCATTACATCTTTAAAATCAGCATCATGCACATATTGATCTTTGATGGTCTCCAAACCAAATATTTTGAAGTCAAGTTGTGAAAGCATAGTATAGCGGCGAGACAATGCATCAGCAATAACATTTTCTTTTCCCTTCTTGTGTTTAATGACATAAGGAAAAGTCTCAATGAATTCAACCCATTTAGCATGTCTACGATTGAGTTTAGCTTGACTTTTAATATGTTTCAAAGATTCATGATCAGAATGTATAACAAATTCTTTGGGCCATAAATAATGTTGCCATGTTTCTAAAGTCCGAAGAAGAGCATATAATTCTTTATCATAAGTAGAATAATTCAGACTAGGCCCACTCAATTTTTCAGAAAAGTATGCAACAGGTTTGCCATCTTGTAATAACACACCGCCTAATCCAATTCCACTAGCATCACATTCAAGCTCAAAAGTCTTATTAAAATCAGGAAGTTGGAGTAAAGGAGCATGTGTCAACTTATCTTTCAATACCGAGAAGGCTTCTTCCTGTGCGGTACCCCAAAGAAAAGGCACATCTTTCTTTGTAAGCTCATTGAGAGGTGCAGCAATGGTGCTGGAATCTCTCACAAAACGCCTATAGAATCCAGCGAGGCCAAGAAAACTCCTCACTTGTGTGACCGTTTTGGGTTGCGGCCAACTCTCAATAGCTTCAATCTTGGCTTTATCAACTTCAATTCCCTGTGGAGTAACAACATAGCCAAGAAAAGATACTCGGTCGGTGCAAAAGGTGCACTTCCCAAGGTTACCAAACAAACGTGCATCACGTAGAGCAATAAAAACAGCACGTAAATGTTCCAAATGTTCTTCCAAAGATCTGCTATAAATCAATATGTCATCAAAGTAAACTACCACAAATCATCCAATGAAAGCACATAAAACTTCGTTCATTAATCTCATGAAAGTACTAGGTGCATTAGTTAACCCAAAAGGCATGACTAACCACTCATATAATCCAAACTTAGTTTTGAATGCTGTTTTCCATTCATCTCCCAATTTCATACGAATTTGATGGTATCCACTACGCAAATCAACTTTGGAGAATATTGTAGAGCCACTCAATTCATCAAGCATATCATCTAGCCTAGGAATAGGATGACGATAACGAATAGTAATATTATTAATGCCTCTAAAATCAACACACATACGTGATGTACCATCCTTTTTCAGCACTAGAATAATAGGAACAGCACAAGGACTAAGGGATTCTCGTATATAACCTTTGTCGAGAAGCTCTTGTACTTGACGCATAATCTCCTTCGTCTCCTCTGGATTGGTACGGTATGGTGCATGGTTTGGCAGTGAAGCACCGGAAATTAAGTCAATCTGATGCTCAATCCCTCGAATAGGCAGTAATCCCGGTGGCACGTCTTGTGGAAAGACGTCAGCGAACTCCTGCAAAATGTTAGTGACAACAAGAGGCAAAGAGGAAGGCACGTCCTCGAATGAAAATAATGCCTCTTTGCACACAAAAGCATAGCAAACAGATTTGCTGAAATCTAGCTCATCAATATCAGATTTGGTGGCAAATAAACATGCACTTTTCAATTTAATTTCAGAAGCAACACTAGATGGTTTATTATTAGGCTTCATTTGTTGCTCAAATTCTTTTGCCACAATCTGATTTTCACTCTTATTCGTCTCCTGTTTTGCTTTATTAGCTCTATTAATATCATCTTTCAAAATGGAATCAGGAGTCATAGGAAGCAAAGTAATATTTTTATCCTTATGAACAAGAGTATAGTGATTGTTTCTACGATGGTGTACAGAATTTTTATCAAATTGCCATGGTCTACCAAGTAATAAGGAACATGCTTGCATAGGTACCACATCACAATCAACATAATCAACATATGTAGAGATACTAAAATGCACACGAACAGTACGTGTTACCTTAACCTTGCCGCTGTTGTTGAACCATTGGATGTAGTAAGGATGTGGATGTGGTCTTGTGGTGAGAGAAAGCTTCTCCACCATCTCCATGCTAGCCAAGTTGTTGCAGCTCCCTCCATCTATGATGACGTGCACAGAACATTCTTTCACAACTCCCTTGGTATGGAACAAATTGTGCCTCTGATTTTGCTCAGCTTGTGTGACCTGCACACTCAAAACACGTTGAGCAACTAAACATTCATACCTGTCAGCGTCTTCAGGAGCCATGTATTGTGTCTCATGATCAGAATCATCTCCACCATGTTCTTCACGTGTAATAAGAGCCAAAGTCTCCTCATCATAGTCACTAGCGGACTCATATCCACCATCCGCGGTAGCAATCATCACACGCGGAGATTTGCATTCTCTCGCATAATGACCTCCTCCCTTACAACGACGACAAATAATATCACTTGTGTGCCCTGTTGATGCCATGGAAGAAGAAGAACGCTGTGCAGGCCCCGCAGGTGCACTCTTGGCAGATAATGGTGGTTGTGCCTGTTTTCTTGTATCACGGCTGGAGGTGGCACCGGATGGAGGTGCTGGTGCAGTTGAAGTAGAAGATGCACGTGGTGTCCATGATGAAGGTCGGCCTGCAGAAAAGTTAGTTCGCCCCAATGCTTGTCGATCCTGCACTTCACGTTCAGCTTTACAAGCAAGATGGAATAAACGAGTGATATTAGTATACTCCTTATAGTCTAGAATGGTCTGAATCTCTCTATTTAATCCACCCAGAAAACGTGCAAGCATAGCTTCATTCTCCTCAACAATACCACATCTAATCATGCCAGTTTGTAATTCCTGATAATATTCTTCTACAGAATTTTTCCCTTGTCTTAAACGCTGCAATTTTTGAAGGAATTCACGTTGATAATATGGTGGAACCCAACGCGTACGCATAGCAGTTTTCAAAGCAGCCCAAGTAGTTGGAATAGGATATAATCTACAATGTTCAGACCACCATACACATGCAAAACTAGTGAAAGCACAAACAGCAGCAGCAACTCGTCTCTCCTCAGGATATTGTAAACATGTAAATCGTTGTTCAGTTTCTAACTCCCAAGTAAGATATATATCAGGAACATATCTACCCTCAAATGGTGGAATATTCAATTTCAGTTTAGGAATATGGACATCATCTCGTACCTGAGGTGGTGGTGCAGGCCTACCATTACGAATATATACCTGAGGTCGACCTGCTGGTGGTGGTACAGGTGGCTGCACGTAGTGTTGATTTTGATCAACCTCATCCTCATAGTCTCCCACATAATCATCCTCCTCCGCATCAGCAGCAGGAGCCACAGAAGTATCGACAGCAGCACCAACAGTTTGGCCAAACGCAAGAGGAACACGGCTTGCTCGGCGGAGGTCTGCTTCGCGACGTGGAGGTAGTCGTTGTTGTTGTTGTTGTTGGAGAGGTGCGTTAGCTGCAGCGGGTGGTGGTGGTGGAAGACGCGCGAGCAATTCATTAAACTTGTTATCGAGCTTTGTTTCGAACGTCTTCTCAAAGCCAGTGATCTTCTCCATGGCCTCTTCAAAATTGTTCAGCACATCTTGCACCTGTTCAGTCATCATTTGCTGAAACTTATCATGAAGCTCCTTGTTCGATAAATTCTCCCAGTCAATCTTGATAGAGGCTAAGGTGTCCCGTCTTTCGATGAGATGGTGGATTTCGCTTTGGTGGAAGTCGATTTTGACGATCCTACTACGAACGTGCGAGGACGTCGCGCCTTAGCAATCGCTAAACCAACTCCGAGAGGTTATTGACCACGCCGGAGCACGATCAACCTGACCACGAGGGTCTGTTTCCTGCGAGCAAACGAAGAACAAGCAAGAAACTGAGATTGCAATCTGGATATTGCGAATATAAGATGAAAGCTTTATTGATCAAGGTGGGGTTCTGTGACGCCTTTGTCTGGTCGTTGAACACAAACGAAGTACGCGAAGTTGCAGCTATGGCGAACTTTTAATCTAAACAAAACCCCAAAGTCTAAACGATGCCCTAAGGGCTGTATATATGGAGGAAGAGGGGGGGAATTTCGTGGCCCTTGGTGGAGGAGTCCGAAATCAACCCTATCTCTTGTTTCCCCACACATACGGACTCTAAAAATAGCCTATACTTATGTATTTCGAAATTACATGGGCCTGGCCCAATAATAAGGTGACGAAGCACCTAAAATAGCCTCGGGACGAAATTTATAAAGTGGCATCTTGTATATTTCGTCCAAGGCTTCATGCACCCATTATGGTGGCTTCAAAGTCCTGAAATCATCACTTGTAACTCCGTTCTTGTTCCCCTTGCACATGCCATCATCTCCATGCTTGTTCTTGCTCCAATGTTCATCCTTCTCCAAGCTAGGCCCTTCATTTGTAAGCAAAACAAATGTATCCAATTGAGGCAGCATCATATTCTCATGAACATTAGAATCATTACCAAGAAACGAAAGTACCTGGTAATTTAGTTGGCGTGCACGAGCTCTAGTAATTGGTCCAGTATGTATAGCAGCAGGGGCTGTGGGTGTAACAATTGTATTGATGTCCTCATCATCCTCCCCTTCTTGAAATGAAGTCGTCCTCGATGGAAGTCCATCTTCCTCACCCAAATAAGGCTTCAAATCTGCAATGTTAAAAGTGGGACTAACCCCAAAATCTGCAGGCAGCTCAAGTTTATATGCATTATCATTTATTTTCTCTAACACCTTAAAGGGACCATCAGCACGTGGCATTAGCTTTGATTTGCGCAAATCAGGAAATCTATCCTTACGCAAATGTAACCAAACAAGATCTCCAGGTGCAAACACAACATGTTTTCTACCCTTATCTCCAGCAAGTTTATATTTAGCATTCATACGCTCAATGTTTTCCTTAGTTAACTCATGCATTTTTAAAATCAATTCAGCACGTTGTTTAGCATCAAAATTAACCTTTTCCGAAGATGGAAGAGGCAACAAATCAATAGGTGCACGAGGTAGGAAACCATACACAACTTCAAAAGGGCACATCTTGGTAGTAGAATGCAATGAACGATTATAAGCAAATTCAATATGAGGCAAGCATTCCTCCCACATTTTCTTATTATTCTTCAAAACAGCACTAAGCATAGTAGACAACGTTCTATTGACTACTTCAGTTTGTCCATCA
Source organism: Triticum dicoccoides (assembly GCF_002162155.2). Taxonomy (NCBI): domain Eukaryota; kingdom Viridiplantae; phylum Streptophyta; class Magnoliopsida; order Poales; family Poaceae; genus Triticum; species Triticum dicoccoides. The sequence goes on along the minus strand of NC_041390.1, from coordinate 309,476,842 downwards.
GTTTGGGGGTGACAAGTAGTACTAAAAAGCAGTTTAGTCCCCAACTTAGCCCATAAACATCTCCAAAAGTGGCTAAGAAATTTAGTATCACGATCTGAAACAATAGTATTTGGCACACCATGCAAGCGAATAATTTCACGAAAGAACAAATCAGCAACATTAACAGCATCATCGCTTTTATGACATGGTATAAAGTGTGCCATTTTCGAGAATCTATCCACGACAACAAATATGCTATCCCTCCCCTTCTTTGTTCGAGGTAAACCTAAAACAAAGTCCATAGATATATCCTCCCAAGGAACACTAGGTACAGGCAAAGGCATATATAAAGCATGAGGATTGAGTCGTGACTTAGCTTTTTGACATGTAGTGCAGCGAGCAATAAAACGCTCAACATCCCGTCTCATCTTTGGCCAAAAGAAATGTGTAGCAAGTACGTCCTCCGTCTTCTTCACGCCAAAGTGTCCCATTAATCCTCCTCCCTTACAACGACGACAAATAATATCACTTGTGTGCCCTGTTGATGCCATGGAAGAAGAAGAACGTTGTGCAGGACCCGCAGGTGCGCTCTTGGAAGATAATGGTGGTTGTGCCTGTTTTCTTGTATCACGGCTGGAGGTGGCACCGGATGGAGGTGCTGGTGCAGTTGAAGGAGAAGATGCACGTGGTGTCCATGATGAAGGTCGGCCTGCAGAAAAGTTAGTTCGCCCCAATGCTTGTCGATCCTGCACTTCACGTTCAGCTTTACAAGCAAGATGGAATAAACGAGTGATATTAGTATACTCCTTATAGTCTAGAATGGTCTGAATCTCTCTATTTAATCCACCCAGAAAACGTGCAAGCATAGCTTCATTCTCCTCAACAATACCACATCTAATCATGCCAGTTTGTAATTCCTGATAATATTCTTCTACAAAAATTTTCCCTTGTCTTAAACGCTGCAATTTTTGAAGCAATTCACGTTGATAATATGGTGGAACCCAACGCGTACGCATAGCAGTTTTCAAAGCAGCCCAAGTAGTTGGAATAGGATATAATCTACAATGTTCAGACCACCATACACATGCAAAACTAGTGAAAGCACAAACAGCAGCAGCAACTCGTCTCTCCTCAGGATATTGTAAACATGTAAATCGTTGTTCAGTTTCTAGCTCCCAAGTAAGATATATATCAGGAACATATCTACCCTCAAATGGTGGAATATTCAATTTCAGTTTAGGAATATGGACATCATCTCGTACCTGAGGTGGTGGTGCAGGCCTACCATTACGAATATATACCTGAGGTCGACCTGCTGGTGGTGGTACAGGTGGCTGCACGTAGTGCTGATTTTGATCAACCTCATCCTCATAATCTCCCACATAATCATCCTCCTCCGCATCAGCAGCAGGAGCCACATAAGTATCAACAGCAGCACCAACAGTTTGGCCAAACACAAGAGGAACACGGCTTGCTCGGCGGAGGTCTGTTTCGCGACGTGGAGGTAGTCGTTGTTGTTGTTGTTGTTGGAGAGGTGCGTTAGGTGCAGCGGGTGGTGGTGGTGGAAGATGCGCGAGCAATTCATTAAACTTGTTATCGAGCTTTGTTTCGAATGTCTTCTCAAGGCCAGTGATCTTCTCCATGGCCTCTTCAAAATTGTTCAGCACATCTTGCACCTGTTCAGTCATCATTTGCTGAAACTTATGATGAAGCTCCTTGTTCGATAAATTCTCCCAGTCAATCTCGTCGGCTTGTGATCCTGGCATGGTTAGCAGCAATAGAAACACACAAGAATATGATCCTACAGACTACGAACAAGTGGTGGTGGTGGGTGTCACAAATCCGTCAAGCAAAACTCAAATTCTTACCAGTTCTTACCCAACAACAGGCGGTGATCGGCAACCGTTGTAGTCAAAACTCTCAAAGCTTGGATAGAGCGATTACCAGGGAGAGTCAAACGCACGACGTAGATGTATGTGGAGCTGGGAAGGCTTATAATATGGTAGCAAAAAGGGTCAGCAATAATCAATTCAGAGATGCAAAGTTGAATAAACGCTCAACGACGGTACTGTGCTGGTCCTAGGCTAGACTGTGCTAGAGACGCGAGCCTAGAACACCAACAAAATCACGGCGCGGCACGTAAACAAGGGAGGAGCACACTCTGAATTTTTTTCTCTTTTTTTTGCACTTCCTTTTCCTCTTTTTTTTTGCTCCGCAACAAATTTTTTTCGAAAAAGTCTACAAATGGTCTAAAAACTGCCTAGCCAGAATTTTCCAGACTTAGTTTTTTTTTGAAATTGGAACTATTTTTCTTCTGCGGATGGATCGGAAGTTGGGGAGTCCTTCTTTGTCACGACTCGGAGTATCGCGTGATCTGGAAATCGAGAACAATGCAACAATTACTGGACTCGGACTAGAACTGGTGGCGGAGATGAATCTGGTGGAACTCGGACTGGTGGCGGAGATGAATCTGGTGGAACACGGACAGGTGGCGGATATATGTTGCAGGTGAACTCGGATTGGCGTGATGGCGGCGGATATGTGGTGGCGTATATGGATTCGAATTGGCGGTAATATGTGGTGGTGGTATATGGCAACAACGACGATGATGATGCGGTGGTGATATATGGCAGCGACGACGTGACAACCTGTGAACAGAACTCGAAACTCTAAAAGACTAGACGCTAAGACCAGCAACTGGACACGACGATGCAACCGCAAATTCAACAAAGCAAATACAGAAAAGATTATGCAAGGCTCAGATTGGTTCGGATGGGATGAACTAACCCTAATTTTTTTTTGGCTTTTTCGTGGACTATAGGTATGAAGAACAGACTCGATCTAAACTACGAAAAACTGTAAAATCTCACCGAGCAACCTGGAAATCTGATACCACTTGATAGAGGCAAAGGTGTCCCGTATTTCGATGAGATGATGGATATCGCTTTGGTGGAAGTCGACTTTGACGATCCGACTACGAACGTGTGAGGACGTCGCGCCTTAGCAATCACTAAACCAACTCCGAGAGGTTATTGACCACGCCGGAGCACGATCAACCTGACCACGAGGGTCTGTTTCCTGCGAGCAAACGAAGAACAAGCAAGAAACTAAGATTGCAATCTGGATATTGCGAATATAAGATGAAAGCTTTATTGATCAAGGTGGGGTTCTGTGACGCCTTTGTCTGGTCGTTGAACACAAACGAAGTACGCAAAGTTGCAGCTATGGCGAACTTTTAATCTAAACAAAACCCAAAGTCTAAACGGTGCCCTAAGGGCTGTATATATGGATGAAGAGAGGGAGAATTTTGTGGCCCTTGGTGGAGGGGTCCGAAATCAACCCTATCTCTTGTTTCCCCACACATACGGACTCTAAAAATAGCCTATACTTATGTATTTCGAAATTACATGGGCCTGGCCCAATAAAAAGGTGACGCAGCACCTATAATAGCTTCGGGACGAAATTTATGAAGTGGCATCTTGTATATTTCTTCCAAGGCTTCATGCACCCATTATGGTGGCTTCAAAGTCCTGAAATCATCACTTGTAACTCCGTTCTTGTTCCCCTTGCGCATGGCATCATCTCCATGCTTGTTCTTGCTCCAATGTTCATCCTTCTCCAAGCTAGGCCCTTCATTTGTAAGCAAAACAAATGTATCCAATTTAGGCAGCATCATATTCTCATGAACATTAGAATCATTACCAAGAAACGAAAGTACCTGATAATTTAATTGGCGTGCGCGAGCTCTAGTAATTGGTCCCATATATGTAGCAGTAGGGGTTGTGGGTGTAACAATGGTATTGATGTCCTCATCAATAGGCTTGCTGGATGGTGGTGGGTTGGATGAGATTTATCATGTAATAGAGTTAGTTTTGTTAGAGTTTGATCCCTAGTATCCAGTATGTTCTGAGATTGATGTTGCTATGACTTTGCTATGCGTAATGCTTGTCACTAGGGCCTGAGTGCCATGATTTCAGATCTGAACCTATTATGTTCTCATGAATATATGTGAGTTCTTGATCCTATCTTGCCAGTCTATAGTCACCTACTATGTGTTATGATCCGGCAACCCCGAAGTGACAATAATCGGGACCACTCCCGGTGATGACCGTAGTTTGAGGAGTTCATGTATTCACTATGTGTTAATGCTTTGGTCCGGTACTCTATTAAAAGGAGGCCTTAATATCCCTTAGTTTCCGCTAGGACCCCGCTGCCACGGGAGGGTAGGACAAAAGATGTCATGCAAGTTCTTTTCCATAAGCACGTATGACTATATTCGGAATACATGCCTACATTACATTGATTAATTGGAGCTAGTTCTGTGTCACCCTAGGTTATTACTGTTACATGATGAACCACATCCGGCATAATTCTCTATCACCGATCCATTGCCTACGAGCTTTCATATATTGTTCTTCGCTTATTTACTTTTCCGTTGCTATTGTTACAGTCACTACAAAATACCAAGAACATTACTTTTGTTATCATTACCTTTTGCTACCGTTACCACTAGTATCATATTACTTTGCTACTAAATACTTTGCTGCAGATATTAAGTTTCCAGGTGTGGTTGAATTGACAACTCAGCTGCTAATACTTGAGAATATTCTTTGGCTCCCCTTGTGTCGAATCAATAAATTTGGGTTGAATACTCTACCCTCGAAAACTGTTGCGATCCCCTATACTTGTGGGTTATCAAGGAGTAAAAAGAATCCTACTCTCGATATATATAATCCTAAGACTCAAAACATCTTGTTCTAGACTCAACAACGTCAGCGATTTGTTCAAGCAGGGGGCTCCTAAGTCGGGGAAGGCTCTGATTACCAACTTGTAACACCCACAATGCGGCTATCTCTCCCACATGTCGGGACACGACTTAGAGGCATAGCCGCATGGTAGGTTTGTCGCAAGAGGGGTAATCTTGATACATCCCATGTACGGAATAAGAAAGGGATAAAGAGTTGGCTTACAATCGCCACTTCACACCAATACAAGTTAAACATACATCATCCAGAATACAATCAAGGTCCGACTACAGAACCAAAATAAAAGAAGACAACCCCAAATGCTAGATCCCCGATCGTCCCAACTGGGCTCCACTACTGATCAACCAGAAAAGACACAAAACAACAATCAAGATCTTCATCGAGCTCTCACTTGAGCTCAGGTGTGTCATCTACAATGGTATCATCGACACCTGCAACTGTTTGGAAGTATCTGTGAGTCGCGAGGACTCAGCAATCTCACACCTGCGAGATCAAGACTATTTAAGCTTATGGGTAGGATAGGGTAATGAGGTGGAGCTGCAACAAGCACTAAGAAAATATGGTGGCTAACATATGCAAATAAGAGCAAGAAGAGAAGCATCACAACGATCGTGAACTAGAAGTGATCCTAAAACTACTTACGTTCAAGCATAACACAAGAACTGTGTTCACTTCCCGGACTTCGCCGGAAAGAGACCATCACGGCTACACACGCGGTTGATTCATTTTAATTAAGTTAAGTGTCAAGTTCTCTATAACCGGATATTAACAAATTCCCATCTGCCACATAACCGCAGGCACAACTTTCGAAAGTTCAAACCCTACAGGGGTGTCCCAACTTAGCCCATCACAAGCTCTCACGGTCAATGAAGGATATTCCTTCTCCCGGGAAGACCCGATCAGTCTCGGAATCCCAGTTACAAGACATTTCGACAATGGTAAAACAAGACCAGCAAAGCCACCCGATGTGCTGACAATCCCGATAGGAGTCGCACATATCTCTTTCTCAGGGCAACACCGGATGAGACTAGCTACGAGTAAAACCAACCCTCAAGTTTCCCCGAGGTGGCCACGCAGGCAGCTCGGTTCGGACCAACACTTAGAGAAGCACTGACCCGGGGGGGGGGTTAAAATAAAGATGACCCTCGGGTTAATTACTCCCAAGGGAAAGGTATAGGTTGTTAGGCAAATGTAAAACCAAGGTTGGGCCTTGCTGGAGGAGTTTTATTCAAAGCGAACTGTCAAGGGGTTCCCATAACACCCAACCGCGTAAGGAACACAAAATCAAGGAACATAACACCGATATGACGAAAACTAGGGCGGCAAGAGTGGAACAAAACACCAGGCAAAAGGCCGTGCCTTCCACCATTTACCAAGTATATAGATGCATTAATTAAATACGAGATATTGTGATATCCCAACATATCCATGTTCCAACATGGAACAATCTTCAACTTCACCTTCAACTAGCAACGCTATAAGAGGGGCTGAGCAAAAGCGGTAACATAGCCAAACAACAGTTTGCTAGGAAAGGAGGGTTAGAGGCTTGACATGGCAATATGGGAGGCATGATATAGCAAGTGGTAGGTAACGCGGCATAGTAATAGAGGGAACAACTAGCAATCAAAGATAGAAGTGATTTCGAGGGTATGGTCATCTTGCCTGAGATCCTGCAAGGAAGAAGAACGAGCCCATGAAGAAGACAAACAGACGTAGTCGAACGAATCCTCACAACTCCGGAACAAAACCGAAGCTAACGAGAGAAGCCACCCAGAAAGAAGCAAGCAACATAGTAAAACAACTATCACATAAACATGGCATGATGCACAACCCAGTATGATGCATGTCCGGTTCAATGAGGCATGGCATGGCAAAGTGCACAAGCAAAACTACAAGTTAAGTGGAGATCAATATGCAACGAGTTGCATATTGACGAAACACCACATGACTTATTTAGTTCACTCTCGTTTATGTACCCAACAATATTAAATGTTGTTAAACATGGCAAGAGGTGAAGCACAACAAAACTACCTATCTAGGCAAGTTTAAATGAGGCTGGAAACAACGAACAACAATTCCGGTAAATCCCCATATGCATATTTTAGATTTGGTACTGTTCTTCCCTATACACAATTTTAGAGTTATTAAACATGCAAAGTAAGGCCACTATGTTAAATTAGGCATTTTTCTAAGCAAGTTACATATATAATTTATTTAATTCGGAGCTACGGTTAATTAGTTATGAATTAAATCATTTTAACATGTCATTTGAGCAAATTTAAACAAGCATCATTTTAAACATTTTTAACATGGATGAAAGTGGCATATTATGAAACTAGATGAAATCCTAGACATTTTCCATATTTAAATCATTTTAATCCGGTGCACCATTTGTGAGTTATTAAATGCATGATCTAGAGGGACTTTTTTGTAAAACTGTTAACTCTGGATAATAGGAAAATTGTTCTGTGGAAAAAACATGAAACAAGCCAAATCAAAGGCCGGCCCAACAATGCACAGGGGCGGGGGCTGCTCACATTGGGCCAAGCCCAGGTCGGTGGTGGCGGCTGAGGCATCGCTAGGCCGGCTGCGCAAGTGGGCTGGGGAGGCGCTGGGTTTGGAGATCAGGACGAGGCCGGTTGGAGCCTTGCGACGAGAAGTCAACGCGGGCGCTGGCACCCTCCTGTCGCTCGAAGCAGGGGAAATGAGGGGGCGGACTTGGCGTGATGCAGAGGAGTTGGCGCGGCTCTGGTCGCTCACAGACGAGGCAGGGGGGTCGAGCGAAGTTCGCCGGGAAGACGACAACGAGTGGGGGACTTGACGCGCGAGTCCTGGATCCGGGCACGAGCGAGGCTGGCGATGTGATGAAGGAGGCAGCGAAGACGGACCCGGGCGTGGGATGGCACCAGGAGACCAGGACGGGGCACCGACGAGGATCCATGGAGGCAGAGCTCCATTCAGCAGCCATGGCGAGGCCCCGCTACAACAAGTACAGGGAGGGAGAGAGATATATGAGATAGAGCATCAGGGAAGCGAAGATGCGCGGGAGGAAGGAGAGGGACGGCCTGGGTGCTGGTCTTGGTCGCCAGCGGCGGGGTCCTTGCAGGTGCGGGCGGCGGACGGAGAAGCTCCGGCGGTGGCGCTCGCCGGCGCGGTGCCGGAGATGGCAGGGGAGCGAGGTCGCTGTAACATTCCAAAATTCTAAATTTTGGAATGTTATAATAAATAGATAGATTTGATTGATTGTTTGATTGATTGACTGAAAGTGAGTGAATTCGAACTTTTGAAAGTTAAATGAGAGGGAATAAAAGGACTTTCCCAAACTTTCATTTTTTCATTTATGATCTTCGTGAATTCAAATTCTTTTCAAATACAAAACCTAGAGAGAAGAAGACATGACTTCTTCCATTAAATAATGAAAAGGGTGTTTGAAAAATATTTGAATTCCACTGGGAAATATTTTCCAATTCAAAAACTTTATGCAACTCAATGATTTTCACGAGAGAAGATAAAATGACTTCTTCAAATTATGAAATATGAGTTGGGAGTTTCAAAGATCACAATTCAAAGTTCTTTTGGATTTATTTTCAATTTGGAGTATTTGAGTTTTATTCAAATTATTTTTCTCCAAAAATAAAATATATGGAAAATAGGGTAACATGATTCCCTACATTAGAAAATTGGAGAAAAATTAATTTGAAATCATTTTCGGTATTTTTTTAAAATGATTTTTTGTTGGATTTTAATAGACCAGTAGCACTCTTTGATTTATCTGAATTGGTGTGGATTTTATTTGAAATTATAAAAATGTTCACATCATAGAAAATCTTTTTCTGAAAATTTTGATATATTATATTCCTATATAATATTTTTAGTTATTTTGTTTTATTATTTTAGTTCTCTGAAAAAATGTTTTTTTTAAAAACTTCGCCGACTGGGCCGACCAGCTCCCTGCCAAGCCGCGGCCCAGCCCGCTCATCTCCCGCTCGTCCCCGAGCTCGGGGCAGAGTCCGCCGCCCGCACGGCATCGCCGCTGCCTCTGTGTCGCCGCCGGCCTTCTCTGCCCCCTCCTCCACGCTACCTCCCCCCCTATAAAACCCGAGGCCCCGGGCCCCGTTCCTCTTCTTCCGCATCTCGCCGCCACCAGCGCCGCAAACCACCGCCGCCGCCTTCTGTCGCCGCCGCCGCTGCTTCTCCTCCGCCCGCGCCGCCCGCTTGCTGCCGCCGCCGCCGCGC
>NC_041390.1:309455119-309467109 GCF_002162155.2 Triticum dicoccoides | reverse complement strand
GCCGCCGCGCAGCGCCGTCGCCGCGTAGCGCCACCGCCGACGCCGCCGACGCCCCCGCTCGCCGGAGCTGTCCGCCGCCGTTCGCTGGACCTGCCCGAGCCGCCGGATCTCACCGGTTTTTGCCGACCCGACGGTTTCGTCGAAACGCCCGAACCAGTAATAAAACCGACCGGTTTTCGTTTCGTTTTTTTTAAAACCTGTTATTTTTTATTTACTAGCTATTTAGCGAACGTTCATTAGGTTAGGTTCAGCAGTGAACAGATTCGTCAGTTAGCGTTCGGCAGCGTACGTTTGTTCTGTAGATTTTTCCTTTTTTCCTTTTAATTTCCGGTCAGGGACCTATTCGTGATAATTTTCTTCATAGATTAGTCCCTGAATTTCAAACGACCACATCTTTTTGCTCGTTTATCCAAATCCAACGAAACCAACGCTCACGTCTTCGTTATGATCTTCTCTATCCAGTAAATCAACTCAAACATGTTTTTGAAAAATTTAAAATTTGAATTATTTAAAATTTGAATTAGACCAGATTTGAATTCAAACTTCGTTTGATCATAACTTGAGTTTCGTAGCTCCATTTGAGTTGATTCTTTTTGCAAATCGAAGCTCTTGACCTAAATATTCTAATAAGGCCAAATTCACATAATTTTGGTATTGTTAGAAATTGTTTTATGTTGAAAGAGTTATTTGCTTGGTTTTGATGTTTTCCGGATCGATTTCTTTGTTCTCTCCGATCTTTGAGTGATTGCTTATGTGTGGTTACTATTGCTTGATTACGATAGATTGACCAGAGTGTGATGAGTAGAGCTATCAAGATTTTCGAGTGCGAATCATCTTCATCAACATTGCAGGCAAGTTCACACTTTGATCATATCCCTTTTCATACCCAGTTTTTATGCATTAGTCTCAACCCTCAAACATTGCATGAGTAGGATTGATAACATGTGTGTATTAGGAAGTAGTTGATGAGGTAGGAACCTATTGCCATGCATTCAAACCTTGGGAGTTACTATTACGTTATGCTTATAGTGCCATGCTATGCTCGTAGACGTGGATTGGGTTTTGAGAGTATTCATGACATATGTGAGATTGTTAATTAATGGTTTACTTAAGGTGGCAACTTAAACACACATCTGGGTGGATTGAGGCATCTGGGTATTCTAGGATTGCTTGTCTAGGCACCTGGGTAGACCAGAATTGCCTGTTTTTTATGGACCGCCACCCAGGCTCATAGGGATCATGAGATTATTCATGCTAAAACTTCCGTGTGCAGCCACAAGCTATTATGGGCTCTAGCATAGTTGATTAAGTCGTGCAAACTCTTACAGGGTAGACTAGCAGATGTAGGGGAAAGTAGGGGTAACGGTCTATCCATCGTAAGGTGCTAGCGCTTCTGAAAGACTATGTCTCGGTCATCCGTCTTCTCAAACACCATGTAGTGCGGGAAACCAAACGGAGGCGATCGAGTCTTGTGGGGAAAAGTGCGCAAACCTCTGCAGAGTGTATAAACTAATCATGGTTAGCCGTGTCCCCGGTTATGGACATCTTGCGTATCTAGTACCTGGATTATCATGTGGATCTCATCATGTTACTTTAAATTAATTTTGTTGGGTTTAATGATGTTACTTAATTTGGGATTGAGAATGCTGTCAACCATTCTCAATGTTCAACAACCACCATGATAGTTAAATAAAATTTATTCCTTTGCAGTAGGGAAAAATTGGCTTTTCGCAAAAACCTTATAACCATAGAGCTTTTCCACCAGCCAAATATGCATGTAGTGATAGCCATTGTTCATCATTCTTTACGGTGTGAATTTGCCAGTACATTCATTGTACTGACCCTTTGTGGCTGCAACGTCTCATGTTGCAGGATTATCTTACGACGAGTAAGTGATACGTCAGGGTTACGATTTCTACACTCAACTTTGCCGTTGATGGGAATCCACAACCTTGTTACTTCCGCTATTTGGATTGAGGTAATAGTATTTACGTTACTTTTACATGTGATTTACCTCTGTTATAAATCCTCGAGTACTGTGTGTGTCAGCATACCGATCCAGGGATGACACTTAAGCATAGAGACTTGATCCATTCGGGTCGGGTCGCTACAAGATGGTATCAGAGCACATGTTGACTGTAGGACGTGACCCTAGAAACTGGCAATCCCATAGCAAAGATTTTTCTCTACAACTTTTCCTTTCAAAAAGATCTTTTACCTCTCTTCTCTTCTGAGCTTATTCAAAAATTCCCTTTAGTGAGACCATACCCCTTCCCCCTTTTGACCACACGAAGATTCGACTGATGAGACCACTCCAAGAAGTACAAAATATCAGACAACTAAGACCACTTCGGAATGAAGAGTATTTTCCGTGCATCTGAATAATGGAAACTACAACAGCTGAAGACTCCGAAGACTAGGAGAATTGGAGGCTATGAAGAATTTCCAGATTTGTATGACCTAGTAAGACTCCCCTGATGGAACTTGACAGACTATGGAAGTTATCAATACCCGAGATCAAGGTGTATCGGAGAAAGACCGGAGCATGGAGCATTAGTACTCAAAGTTTTTGTCAAGAAACCCTAAGGCAGGAGATATCAACTATCGAATGATAGCTCATGGAAATGGCAAGAGCAGAAACACGACTATCCAAGCTTTTAACGTCCGCTTATGCTATTGTCACCGTGCTGAGTTAAGCATGCATATGCATGGAAGGATTGGATGGTAGAAGGCTGATGGAGCATCTATCATCAAGAGGTGAAGTTTTAACCTTAGCTAAGAGTATCACCAGGATCTGGAGTGTTACATCAAGAAGTTAAGATGGACCTACAAGAAGCAGTATTTTGACAAGGAAGTATTTCATGAGGAACTCAGGACCCTGAAGATGAGAGTAGCCAAGCTGGAGGAGCAAAACCTCGAGAAACCAGAGATTTGTCAGGAACTAGACCATGGTTCATGCCAAGGATGTTGAAACCTAGAAGTTTGAAATGCAACTATGGAATATTAAAGGATGTTACGAGAGATTTCACGTCAACAGAGATGATCTGGCAAAAGAACTTGAGAAGGACAAGCATGATCGGAAGAAGCCCATCGGAGATATGAACAAGGCTTGAAGAGTTTGGAGATGTTGAAGATTTATTAACCTTTAGAAGACCAAACCCCTGTTATATACCTACGTTAGATGCGACGATTGTGAGCTGTCATTTGTTTGATGCTTTTCCCGACAGCCACAAATAAAATCTGTCTTTTCAAAACTTTTGTTTGTATTGTGTGTATCCCTCTCTATCTCTCTTATCTCACCCCAAACCCATGGACCCAATAGAGGACGAATGGAGATGAACCCATGTTTTCCTGGATCGATAAGTCAATTGGAGACGGACCGATGGATTCAGAACATGGAGGATCACATGGAGAATAACCCTATAGTCGGAAAGGATATGACCCAACATGCTCTTCAGTGCTTTAAAAGAGGTGTTGCTACTTGGTGGAGGATGTACCAAACCATCAATGGATGGCAAGGAGTAACCACATGGAAAGAATTTAAGTTGACTCTGCCAAAGTCTCAGCTTGTGTCCCAGAAGTTGAAGCCTTATGGAAAGGATATGAAGAAACCTTGTGCATGCAAAATTTGTGGAGAAATAGGACACACCCATAAAGAACACAAGGATGAATGCCCTAATTGTGAAGGAAGTCACCCAGTTGAAGAATGCCCAATTAGGCAGATTACTTGTTTCTTGTGTGAAGGGACTACCCACTATCCTGCTCAGTGTCACATTTACCCCATGGTACAACAAACCATCCAGCAGAAGAAAGAAGTAATGAAAGGAGACCGTATGGAAATTTTAGAAGAACCCGTGATGAAGGAAGAGATGGAGGACACACCTAAAGAAGACCCGAGTAAACCCTTCACTAAGTCTTGCTATTCATGTGGAGAAGAAGGACACATCTCCCAAAATTGTTTGAGTGGGGATCTAGTAGAATTCCCGACAAAGGAAGTAGAATATGACCCACAGGAAATAGAAGCCATGATTGGCATGGAAAGGTCCAGGAAGAGAAGCAGATTGGATTCCTGGAAGGACCTGAGTCATATCACCTGTTACAGGTGCAAGGAGTCAGGGCACTACCTCAACAATTGCCCAAAAAGGAAACCTCGATACTTGCCAGAAGTAATATGTTTTAGTTGTAATGGAGCAGGGCACTTTGCCAGAGAATGCCCCAAGGAGAAGGAAACTTGTGCTAGATAGTTGAGTTTGCAACAAAAGAAATGGAGTAGTAGAAGTGAGAACTTTTTCTTTTATATTGAGGTGTTGAGTTGATACATGTAATGGAAAAGCGAGAGATTGTAATCACTTGAGAATGAATAGAGTTAGCATCGTTGGAGCTGATATGGATTTTATGAGTTGTTACTCTATGAAGAAGAATTTTGGCCATTCTGAGGATATGAGAAATATGGTCTATGGAAGATTTGTGCATTTTAAGGGTGGTAGTTGATGGGGTCATGTACCTAGGGTAGGGTCACAGACCTGGTCTAAGTACCCTGCCCAAAGACACCCTTAGAAGAGGTCACCTTCCAGTCGACCAACGAGGGACTCACTCGACTGACTTGAAGGACTCGACCACGAAGACTCACTTGACCACCAGAAGGTCAAGAGGCACTCTGCACTGCAACGGCCTGTAATTAAGTAGACTTTATGATAGTAAAGACACTTTATGTGGGGCGTTACCAGTAACGCCCCAGACTTAACTCACCTTAAACCCTCTCCTACATGGGCTGGCTGGGGTCCTGGCGCACTCTATATAAGCCACCCCCCTCCATAGGTAGAAGGGTTGGGGACCTTGTAATTCATATACACATAATCCACTCGACCGCCTCTGGGCTCCGAGACGTAGGGCTTTTACTTCTTCCGAGAAGGGCCTGAACTCGTACATCCCTTGTGTTTACAACTTCTCCATAGCTAGGACCTTGCCTCTCCATACCTACCCCCACTCTACTGTCAGGCTTAGAACCACGATAGTTGGCGCCCACCGTGGGGCGGGTGTTTTAGCAATTTTGTGGAGAAGTTGCGATTCTTCCGAGTACTTTCATCATGGTGGCTGCTGGAGTTTTGGTCGAGGGTCGAGAGATCCGTCTCGGCACTCTCACCTTCATTGCCGACGACTCCGCCTGGCTCCAGGAGGCTCCACTCGACGTTGATGCGCTCCCCGTCCGCGGTGCGACGCATTTTCGCGCATGTGTCCGCGGCGTTCTGCTGCGGCAACCGTCGACCCCGTATCGGTCGACTCCCCCATCGGCCACCCTCCCGGTCTCCCGCCAGCGCAAGCGCTCAGGCCGGTCGAGGCTTCAGCGGTGGGTGAGGCACGCGGTGGCTCGCCAGTCGGCCACCACCCAAGTTGCGGCAATCGAGCCCGACGAATCTCTCTACGGCTTGTTCGATCTGTCGACTGGCTCCGTAGAGACCGCATCCGAGTGCGATAGCAGTGATCCTGCGGCGGAAATCCTGATGGTCGACGGGCCCCGCAGTCCCCCTGGCTTCGCCCGTGATGGTGGAGCAGGCGACGGAGGCGACCCCGCACGAGACCATGAAGAGTACCAGCCCGAGCCACTCGACTCTCTGCAAAGAGAGGAACTTCGTCGCAGGAACATGCATGCCCTGCGTACTCCCATCGCAGGAGAAACCCCTGAGGCTCGCGCTTTGGAGGAGGCACGTTTGGCCTATTTGGCCGAACGCACTCGACTGGAGAATCTTCAGCGAGCACTCGACGAGCGCGCGCGGCAACGAGTTCCCGACACCAGTCGACGTCAACTCTTCCCGCCGACTCAGGTATATCGAACCCCAATCCAGAATTTAGCAGCTGCGACCCGTATAGCAGAGTCCATCCAGCCTTCTCAGTCGGAAGCTGGCAGAGGCTTGATGCAGATCAGGGATCTGCTCCGGGCAGCAGGAGATCAGAATTCGGCCGTGTCGCAGTCGCGCAACAGAATTCACAGTCGATCCGTCGCTGCGAATACGGTTCAGTCGGCTCACAGTCCCAGATCGCCTCCGCGGCGCGAAGGGCGCGAGAATCGGCGAGACCAATATGGTGACCGACTCGACCGAGATGATAGGCGTCGAGTGCCCAATTCCCCTCCGAGGGGTGGGTCTTACGCTCCTCGGCAGCAAGATGACAGGCGTCAGTTCAGTACGGGGCGAAGAGTTCCAGTCGACCCCAGAGAACCAGGCTTCAACGCGCGATCCATTATCGTGCAAGGTTTGGTCGACCGGAACAGAGCCCATCGAGGCGGACTCGACAGAGACGCGCCCACAAGCAGTCGAGTGCATGTTTCTGGTCCTGAATGTTTCAGCAGAGCTATCAGAGCCGCAGTTATCCCTCCCAATTTCAGGTTGGCAACGGGAGTCAGCAAGTTCACTGGTGAGTCTAAGCCTGAAACTTGGCTTGAGGACTACCGAGTGGCAGTTCAGATTGGTGGTGGGAACGACGAGGTGGCCATGAAGCATTTGCCCCTCATGCTGGAAGGTTCTGCCAGGGCATGGTTAACTCAATTACCTCCTAGCAGCATTTACACTTGGGAAGATCTGTCCCGAGTGTTCATCAGAACGTTTGAAGGAACTTGCAAGCGACCAGCTGGACTGACAGAGTTGCAAGTCTGCGTGCAGAAGACCAATGAGACTCTCAGAGAGTATATTCAGAGATGGATCACTTTGCACCATACTGTGGAGAATGTGTCTAATCATCAGGCAGTCTGCGCCTTCAAGGATGGTGTCAAGAATAGAGAATTAAGTTTAAAATTTGGTCGAACCGGTGACATGACCTTGAGTCGGATGATGGAGATTGCTACCAAGTACGCCAACGGCGAAGAAGAAGACCGACTCCGAAGCGGCAAACACAAGCCGAGCCAGTCGGAAAAGGGAAACACCAGTCGGAAACAGAAGCGGAAGACTGAACCAGCAGCTCCTGGAGAGGCTCTGGCCGTGACTCAGGGAAAGTTTAAAGGGAAACCAAAAGGATCCTGGAACCCTAAGAAAGTAAAGGATAAAGAAGGGAACGACGTAATGGATATGCCATGTCACATCCACACGAAGAAAGACGAAGAGGGGAATATCATCTACCCGAAGCATACCACTCGCCAATGTTGACTCCTGATCCAGCAGTTTCAGGGAAAACAGTCTAAGGACAAGGAGAAGGAGTCGGACAAGGCCGAAGACAAGGAGGACAGTGAGGAAGGATATCCGCATATCAACTCCACTCTGATGATCTTTGCAGATGTGGAAAGCAAGAGTCGATTGAAAATCATTAACCGAGAGGTGAACATGGTTGCCCCGGCAAAAGCAAATTATCTGAAATGGTCCCAAATACCCATCACATTCGACCAATCTGATCACCCGACTCATATTGCCACCCCTGGGAGGCAAGCTTTGGTGGTCGATCCAGTTGTCGAAGGCACTCGACTGACAAAAGTGCTGATGGACGGTGGAAGCGGGCTGAATTTGTTGTATGCAGACACACTGAAAGGAATGGGCATTCCGATGTCCCGACTGAGCACCAGTAACATGAGCTTTCATGGAGTTATACCATGGAAGAAAGCCGAGTCACTCGGCCAAATAGCTCTGGACGTGGTGTTTGGTGATTCGAAACATTTTCGCAAAGAAAAGTTGACGTTTGAGGTCGTGGATTTTCAGAGTGCATATCATGCCATTTTGGGGAGACCAGCTTACGCACGATTCATGGCTCGACCATGTTACGTGTACCTCAAATTGAAGATGCCCGGCCCCAAAGGAGTGATCACTGTCACCGGTGATCGGAAAAAGGCAGAAGAGTGCTTTCAGAAGGGCTCAAAGATTGCCGATTCCCAGGTGACAGCGGTCGAATTCGAAGAATACAAGCAAAATGCAGATCCGAGTGATTTGCTGCGATCCAAGAAACCCGCCACAGAGTCTGCATTTCAGTCGTCCGGTGAGACGAAGCCTGTTCACATTCACCCGACCGACCCCGATGCAGCTCCGACCCACATCTCCACAACACTCGACCCGAAATAGGAAGAAGCGCTCATCCAGTTCCTCCGTGAGAACTGGGACATTTTTGCATGGAAGCCCGCTGACATGCTAGGTGTTCCCAGGGGACTGGCTGAGCATCGCCTAAGAGTCGACTCATCTGCAAAACCAGTCAAAGAGCATCTTCGGCGGTCCACCGTCCAGAAGAGAAAAGCCATTGGTGAGGAAGTGACTCGACTGTTGGCGGCAGGATTTATCCGAGAGATATACCACTCCGAGTGGCTCGCTAATGTCGTCATGGTTCCTAAGAAGGACAAATCGCTCCTAATGTGCATTGATTTCAAGCACATCAACCGGGCCTGCCCGAAAGATCATTTTCCTCTCCCTCGCATAGATCAAATTGTTGACTCGACCGCGGGATGCGAGAGACTGTCTTTTCTAGACGCCTACTCCGGGTACCACCAGATCCGTCTGTACGGACCCGACGAGGTAAAAATAGCTTTCATCACTCCATTCGGGTGCTTCTGCTATATCACCATGCCATTCGGCCTCAAGAATGCCGGAGCCACATTTATGCGAATGATTCAGAAGTGTCTACTCACTCAAATCAGTCGGAATGTGGAAGCGTATATGGATGATATCGTTGTCAAGTCACGAAAAGGTTCCGACCTGCTCGCTGATCTCGCCGAAACATTTGCCAACCTCAGAAGGTATGATATCAAGCTCAATCCATCAAAGTGCACATTTGGAGTTCCTGGTGGCAAGTTACTCGGTTTTCTCGTTTCCGAACGAGGAATCGACGCTAATCCAGAGAAGATCGGCACTATTCTCCGAATGAAACGCCCTGTGCGAGTGCACGATGTCCAGAAGCTTACTGGATGCTTGGCCGCATTAAGTCGATTCATCTCACGACTCGGTGAAAAGGCATTGCCTCTTTACGACTGATGAAGAAGGCAGACAAGTTCGAGTGGACTCCAGAAGCTGATGCAGCGTTTGCCGAGCTAAAAGCTCTGCTCTCCACCCAGCCTTTGTTGCTCTATATCGCAACCACAGGACAAGTCGTCAGTACTGTGCTAACGGTCGAGCGGGAAGAAGAAGGAAAAGCTCTCAAAGTTCAGCGCCCAGTGTATTATTTGTCTGAAGTCTTGACTCCATCCAAGCAGAGATATCCTCATTATCAGAAGCTTGTGTATGGAATATACATGACCACAAAGAAGGTTGCTCATTATTTCTCTGATCATTCCATCACAGTCGTCAGCGACGCTCCACTATCAGAGATTTTGCACAACAGAGATGCAACTGGTCGAGTGGCCAAATGGGCGATTGAACTTCTTCCCCTTGATATCAAGTTTGAGGCAAAGAAAGCCATTAAGTCCCAGGCAATAGCAGATTTCCTCGCCGAGTGGATTGAACAGCAGCAGCCGACTGAAGTTCACTCGGAGCATTGGACCATGTTCTTTGATGGCTCTAAGATGTTGAATGGTTCCGGTGCTGGGGTTGTCCTGGTTTCCCCCAGAGGAGATAAGCTCAGATATGTGCTCCAGATTCACTTTGATTCCTCCAACAATGAGGCAGAATATGAGGCCCTCTTATATGGGTTGCGCATGGCCATTTCACTCGGCGTCCGTCGCCTGATGGTCTATGGCGACTCGGATTTAGTGGTCAACCAAGTGATGAAGGAGTGGGATGTGAGAAGCCCAGCCATGACTAGATACTGCAGTGCAGTGAGGAAGCTGGAAAAGAAGTTCGAGGGGTTGGAGCTCCATCATATACCCCGACTGAAAAATCAAGCAGCTGATGATCTAGCAAAGATAGGATCCAAGAGAGAAGCCATTCCGAGTGGTGTGTTCTTGGAGCATATACACACTCCATCAGTCAAAGAAGATCCTTTCACCGAAGAGGCTCCACAGCCCAAGAGTGCCACAGATCCGACTGAGGTTGAAGTCCCAGCAGTGGTCGACTTGGTCATGGAGATCTTGGTGGTCACTCCCGATTGGACGGTTCCATATATCGCGTATATCCTGAGAAAAGAGCTCTCGGAGGATGAGGAAGAGGCTCGACAGATCGTCCGCCGATCTAAGGCCTTTACCGTAATCAAAGGACAGTTATACAGAGAAAGCGCGACTGGAGTCGGTCAGAAGTGCATAACGCCGGAAGAAGGTCGAATCATCCTTAATGATATTCACTCGGGGACTTGTGGTCATCACGCGTCCTCTCGGACCATCGTGGCCAAAGCATACCGAGCCGGATTTTACTGGCCAAAGGCGAATGAGATGGCAAAGGAGATAGTGGATAAGTGCGAGGGATGTCAGTTTTACTCGAATATGTCGCACAAGCCTGCATCAGCCCTGAAGACCATTCCACTCGTCTGGCCTTTCGCAGTATGGGGGTTGGACATGGTCGGTCCTTTGAGAACAGGGCGAAGTGGCTTCACGCATGTACTGGTGGCAGTCGACAAGTTCACCAAGTGGATTGAGGCTAAACCAATCAAGAACCTTGACGCCGGTACTGCTGTTAGTTTCATCAGGGAACTAATATTCAGATACGGAGTCCCGCACAGCATCATTACGGATAATGGGTCGAACTTTGACTCAGAAGAATTCAGAGATTTCTGTAACTCTCAAGGCACACGGATCGACTACGCTTCAGTCACCCATCCGCAGTCGAATGGACAAGCAGAGCGAGCCAATGGCCTGATTCTCAAGGGATTGAAACCCCGACTGATGCGTGATCTCAAGCATGCAGCTGGAGCTTGGGTCGACGAACTTCCCTCAGTGCTTTGGGGACTGCGGACCACACCTAATCGGTCGACCGGAAGAACTCCATTCTTCTTGGTCTACGGAGCTGAAGCAGTCTTGCCGAGTGATCTTCTCCACAATGCTCCTCGAGTTGAAATCTACAACGAAGCAGAAGCTGAACAAGCGCGGCAGGACGCAGTCGACCTTTTAGAGGAAGAAAGGGAGATGGCTCTGATCCGGTCGACCATCTACCAACAAGATTTGCGTCGTTTCCACGCCAGAAATGTGAGAGGTCGAGCCTTCCAGGAAGGGGATTTGGTTCTCCGAGTGGATCAGCACAAACCACACAAGCTTGCTCCTTCTTGGGAAGGTCCCTTCATCGTCACCAAGGTCCTCCACAACGGGGCGTACCGTCTTTACAACGTCGAGCATAATATCGACGAGCCCCGAGCTTGGAACGCGGAACTACTCCGCCCATTTTACACTTAAGGTTTATCACTCGGATGAGTTGCAGTAAAGTACTTCTGTAGTTCATGGACCTCAAAATAATAGTGTCATAGTTCCTCCATAATTTTTGTCACTTTTTATTTTTGTCCAATAAAATTCCCCCTCAGTGGGTGACTTAGCCGCGAATCCGTTTCGCCTAAGTTTGTAAAAATCCTACCGAGTGGTGAGCCAGACTCCCACTCGGAGGCTTAGCTGCGAATCCATTTCGCCTAAGTTATCGAAATCCTACCGAGTGGTAAGCCAGACTTCCACTCGGGGACTTAGCTGCAGCCCTGTGCTCGCCTAAGTTTGTAAAAAATCCTACCGAGTGAAGAGCAAACCTCTCACTCGGAGGCTTCGCTGCAGTCCAAGAACTCGCCTAAGTTATCGAAATCCTACCGAGTGAAGAGCAAACCTCTCACTCGGGGGCTTAGCTGCAGTCCAAGCACTCGCCTAAGTTATAAAAATCCTACCGAGTGAAGAGCAAACCTCTCACTCGGAGGCTTAGCTGCGGCCCAGTGCTCGCCTAAGATATAAAAATCCTACCGAGTGGTAAGCCGGACTTCCGCTCGGAGGCTTAGCTGCAGTCCAAGTACTCGCCTAAGTTATCGAAATCCTACCGAGTGAAGAGCAAACCTCTCACTCGGAGGCTTAGCTGCAGCCCTGTGCTCGCCTAAGTTTGTAAAAAATCCTACCGAGTGAAGAGCAAACCTCTCACTCGGGGGCTTAGCTGCAGTCCAAGAACTCGCCTAAGTTATCGAAATCCTACCGAGTG
>NC_041390.1:309438034-309454953 GCF_002162155.2 Triticum dicoccoides | reverse complement strand
GGACTTCCACTCGGAGGCTTAGCTGCAGTCCAAGTACTCGCCTAAGTTATCGAAATCCTACCGAGTGAAGAGCAAACCTCTCACTCGGGGGCTTAGCTGCAACCCAGTGCTCGCCTAAGGTATAAAAATCCTACCGAGTGGTAAGCCGGACTTCCACTCGGAGGCTTAGTTGCAGTCCAAGTACTCGCCTAAGTTATCGAAATCCTACCGAGTGAAGAGCAAACCTCTCACTCGGGGGCTTAGCTGCAGCCCAGTGCTCGCCTAAGATATAAAAATCCTACCGAGTGGTAAGCCGGACTTCCACTCGGAGGCTTAGCTGCAGTCCAAGTACTCGCCTAAGTTATCGAAATCCTACCGAGTGAAGAGGAAGCCTCTCACTCGGGGCTTAGCTGCAGCTCAGTGCTCGCCTAAGATATAAAAATCCTACCGAGTGAAGAGCAAACCTCTCACTCGGGGGCTTAGCTGCAGTCCAAGAACTTGCCTAAGTTATAAAAATCCTACCGAGTGAAGAGCAAACCTCTCACTCGGAGACTTAGCTGCAGCCCAGTGCTAGCCTAAGTTATCAAAATCCTACCGAGTGGTAAGCCGGACTTCCACTCGGAGGCTTAGCTGCAGTCCAAGTACTCGCCTAAGTTATCGAAATCCTACCGAGTGGTAAGCCGGACTTCCACTTGGAGGCTTAGCCGCAGCCCAGTGCTTGCCTAAGTGGACTAAGGAATAAGTCGATTGCAGTAAAGGCGCCCTGCTTTGAACCTGCAAAAGACATTTCGAGCCAAAAGCAATCATATTCAAGCACCAAATTCAAGTTCGAATCGATATCTAAAGGAACCGAAGGTGCTCAGGCGTTAAGCCCCTTAAGGTTTATCGGTTACAATTCCACTCGGCATTCCGAGGCAAATTTAAAGCGTTGAGCTTAGAAGAAGTTTTTTACCCCTCCTGTGGAGGGCTGGAAGGTGCAACAAACTCATCAAGATCAATTCCGTCTGCGATCCGAGTGGCAGCCGCAAGGAAAGTTTCCATAAAGGACCTGAAGTCGTGTTTCTTGGTGTTGGCCACCCGGAGGGCCGCCAGCTTCTCTTCTCGCGCATCTTTGCAGTGGACTCGGGCCAGACACAGAGCAGCATCTGCACCGCACCGAGCCGAGGACTTCTTCCATTCCTGCACTCGACCAGGGATCGTGTTCAAGCGAGCCATCAGCGACTCAAGGTCATTCTGAAGTGTCTCCCCGGGCCAGAGCATCGAGTCGATGCGAGATGTGGCAACCTTCAGCCTTGCGAGATAGTCCACGGCAGCTGCAACACGGGACTCCAGTCGGAAAACATTCATGGCAACTTCGTCGTTCACCGGAGAATTGACGGGGTCGAGGTTTGGCTCCAGCCGGCTAGTTTCTTCTTCAAAGTTTTGGCAAAATTCTGCAAGGACGATCACTGAGTCAAGGGAATGGTCGAATGGAAAAACCACGATTGGAAATGATTGCCGAGCATAGAGGTTTACCTTCAAGCATAAGAAACAGCTTCTTGGCAAGACCACTCAGGAAGGCCTCCAGATCATTTTTCTTCCCAGTCAACTTACTGACTTGGTCGGTCAGGGCAGCTTTATCAGTTTTCAGTCGACTGACCTCCTTGTTGGCAATCCCAAGAGCAGCTTTCAGATTGGTATTGTCTTGTTCAAGCTTGGTGACTGAAGCTAACTTCTCGTCAGCAAGCTTGATCTTCTCAGCTAGTTCAAGGTCTTTCTTCTGTTGGGCCTCCCTTACCTTACCTGCAAGTTACAGCAAGATCAGATTTTGAAACAAACAAGGGGAAAAGCAGTCGTCAGGGTCTCACCAAACATACCTTCGGTCTCCTCCTTTGCCTTCGTCAGCTTCTCCTGAACCAGCTTCAAGTTCAGCTCGAGTTGAGTGTGCTTGTTTTCCAGCTCAGAGTAGCGAGCCACAAGATCACAGGAGTTCTACGAAGAACCAATCGACTAGATGTCAAAAATAATTCACTTCCGAGTGAAAAAGGGAAAAATCACACGTTTCTAAGACTACAGCCGAATACAAGCATTCGACCGTAGTCTCGGGGACTACACCCAGTGGGTGCACTCAGCGTGCCCCCACTAATCCTATTGAAGATAGAGTCGACCAGTCGACCTCAAAAAAAAAGAGAGTGATGTATTCTTTAAGACTGTAATCGAATGCAAGCAGTCGACCACAGTCTCGGGGACTACACCCAGTGGGTGCACTCAGCGTGCCCCCACCGGTTTGCGAAATCCAGTCGACATAGTCGAATGACAGAAAGATTGAAATTATAAAGCCTAAGGCCGACTGCCAGCAGTCGACCTTAGCCTTGGAGACTACACCCAGTGGGTGCACTCAGCGTGCCCCCACTAATCCTATTGAAGACAGAGTCGACCAGTCGACCGGTTTGTGAAATCCAGTCGACTTGGTCGAATGACAGAAAGACTGAAATTATAAAGCCTAAGGCCGACTGTCAGCAGTCGACCTTAGCCTTGGGGACTACACCCAGCGGATGCACTCAGCGTGCCCCCGCTAACACGAAGTCTGAATCGACACACCCAGTGGGTGACTACTATAAATTCTAGAAAGAAAAGTTTTTGATAGCATATCCTAACAGAACAGGCGGTGGTCGACTGACCTGAACATTGCTTTGAAGGGCGGAACTGGCGTTGTAAGCTGCCTGGCTCGCATCCCGGATGGTCCTTAACTGCTCCATCATGATCCCTGCCTGGCGTATCGCCTCCTTCGCGGCGCCAACTTGGTCCTCTGGGACGTGGTGCATCGTGAAGAGGGAGGGCTGCTGAGCACTCGTCAGTGGATCTGCGAAGGACACAGTGTGTCGAGTGGTGTTCTCTTCCTCCGCAATCACAATCTCAGGCGCCGTCACATCCTGGGGCACCCTGCTGGCGGACGCTTTCCTACTCCTTCTGCGCTTCAGCGGTTCCTCATCCTCATCATCATCAGGGAGAGTGATAACAGCATTGGGTGGAGCTACAGGGAAGAATCAGGATCAGAGATCATGAGTCAGTCGACTAAAAACGGCGTTAAGAATATTGTACCTGGTTTTGAGGTGGCTGCGTCCTCCATCTCATGGTCATCAGCCCAGGCTGAGGTCTCAGAAGTAGCAGCACTGCAACTCCAAAGAATCAGTCGACTAACTTCAGCGTCAACCAGAGACAAAGTTCACACAAAATAAGAAGACTTAAGCAGCATGATTACCCTGATATGGTGGGGATGGACACCTTCATCTTCGGCAGGAGCTTGGTCGGCTTCGACGGAGCCGCCCGGGGCTGCTTCGGCGCCTTTTCAGTCGGCGCCGGAGAGGTGGTCTGAGGGCGCTTGGTCGACTGTGCAACGGTCGCAACCCCCTTGCCACATTCAGTCGAAGGGTCGTGGACAAGCTTCGACCGCCTTTCTGAGCGCGGTGGTACGACCTCCTCCTCCTCTTCTTCCTCGTCTTCAGCGTCATCTTCATCACCATCATCGTCGTCATCGTCGTCATCATCCTCAGCAACGTCCGAGTCCCATTCCTCCTCCTCCTGGCTCTCGCCCCCACTCGCCTCACCCTCCTCAGTCGGAGTCTGTGCTCCATTGGGCATCGAGTACAGCTCGGTGAGGGCCTGATAGACATCAAGACAAGGATCAATCGACCAATTGGCAGAATAAACAGAAATGAATATGACAAGAACACAGTGGAGAACAGAGCAGGCATACCTTGTTTGGATCACTGTTGTGGTCGAGTGGAGGAATCCTTCTGGCTCCGCGTGGGTTATCCTTGTTTCCGGTAACGGCGGCCATCCATCTTTCCAGAGTGACATCGTCGACTGCTTCTGGATGGACTCGAGTCTCGTCTTCAGTCCCACAATACAACCACATGCAGTGGCTCTGGAACTGAAGGGGCTGGATACGACGCCTAAGGAAAACCTCCAGGAGATCCATGCCCGTCACTCCCTCCCGAACCAACTGTACCACGCGCTCCATCAACATCTTCACGTCAGCTTTCTCCTCCGGAATCAACTTCAGAGACGAGGGCTTGTTCACTCGGTCCATGGTAAACTGAGGGAGTCCACTCGACTGCCCCGGCGTCGACTGATCCTGGCAGTAGAACCAGGTCGACTGCCATCCTCTGACTGACTCGGGAAAAGTCATGGCTGGGAAGGTGCTCTTATTCCTCACCTGGATCCCCAGGCCCCCACACATTTGGACGACTCGGGTTCTTTCGTCACCTGGGCTCGCCTTCTTCACGGTCTGAGAGCGACACGTGAATATATGCTTGAACAAGCCCCAGTGCGGTCGACAGCCCAGAAAACCCTCACACATGGACACGAATGCGGCAAGATAGGCGATAGAATTTGGGGTAAAGTGGTGGAGCTGCGCTCGAAAGAAGTTCAAGAAACCACGGAAGAAAATACTCAGCGGCAAAGAAAATCCACGATCGACATGGGTGGCCAGGAGCACGCACTCACCCTCTTCTGGCTGGGGCTGCCACTCCTTCCCCGGAAGCCTCGCAGCTCCATGGGGGATCAGGCCCTCGTTGGCCATGTCGAGGAGGTCTTTCTCCGTGATGGTAGACTGGATCCAATCTCCTTGGACCCAGCCCTTCGGCAGGCGGGGTCTAGACGAAGACCCGCCGCGGCTGGTGGATCTCCCCTTCGCCTTCTCCGTCGCCGACGCCTTCTTCGCGCGTTCCAGCGCCGCCGTCTTCTCCTTGGCCATGATTGCCGGCGAGACGCGCGAGGAGAGGTTGGGCGGAGGCGAGAGCGAGCGCGTCGGGCGGAGACGAAGGGAGCAGAGAAATATAATGCTAAGGCACTGTACAAAAAACCCTCGCCGGGCGCATTTCTAAGGTCCCTTCCGAGTGGATGACAGGTGGGCCCGGTCGATCTAATCATATCCAGGAACAGTTATGCAGGCGGGATACATGGCGAAGAAAGCGGCGCGGGAATCGAGGCGTCTATGTCCCGTCCCATCCGAACGCCGTGGTCCGCTCCGCTTCGCGCGCTTCCCCAAATTTCGCATCCCGCGGAATCCGCGAACGGCAGACCGGTCTGTCAGACGCGGGATTTCCTGCGATCCGTCGCTCGGAAATCGTCAAAGCTCCAAAGATCACTCGACGAAAGAAGAGAATGGATCGAGTCGACTGAAGACAAGTTGGTCACTATCAACGAAGAGATTCTTTGGTCCAGAACAACGCACGACCAGTGTGCAAAAGTTAATCGGAAATAACATCAACTCCTTCCTCACTCGAAGCCTCAATCCATTCGGGGGCTAATGATGGGGTCATGTACCTAGGGTAGGGTCACAGACCTGGTCTAAGTACCCTGCCCAAAGACACCCTTAGAAGAGGTCACCTTCCAGTCGACCAACGAGGGACTCACTCGACTAACTTGAAGGACTCGACCACGAAGACTCACTCGATCACCAGAAGGTCAAGAGGCACTCTGCACTGCAACGGCCTGTAATTAAGTAGACTTTATGATAGTAAAGACACTTTATGTGGGGCGTTACCAGTAACGCCCCAGACTTAACTCACCTTAAACCCTCTCCTACATGGGCTGGCTGGGGTCCTGGCGCACTCTATATAAGCCACCCCCCTCCACAGGTAGCAGGGTTGGGGACCTTGTAATTCATATACACATAATCCACTCGACCGCCTCTGGGCTCCGAGACGTAGGGCTTTTACTTCTTCCGAGAACGGCCTGAACTCGTACATCCCTTGTGTTTACAACTTCTCCATAGCTAGGACCTTGCCTCTCCATACCTACCCCCCACTCTACTGTCAGGCTTAGAACCACGACAGTAGTACCCTGTAAGAACCGTTGACCCCTGGAAAAGGTAAGGATACTCCACTGAGTGGATTTCGGACAAAATGAATATGAGTTTTGTCTCGATAAGTGTGATGCCCCAAGAGTATGTGGGATGAAGTTGGAGATCGTCAGTTTTTGGACCAAATGTGATCAAGGAGTCAGAAGAGAATGATAAGTTGATTCGATATAGACTGAAGGTAGCCCAATCTAGGCAGAAGAGTTATGCAGACTCAAAAACTCAAGGTGGTAGTCTATGAAATAGGAGACAGAGCATGTCTTCGTGTGTCCCCTCTGCGAGGAGTTAAACGATTTGGAGTTAAGGGAAAGTTACCCCCGAGATTTGTAGGAGTTTTGGAGCGTATGGGAGAAGTGGCCAACAAGATTGGAGTCACCCGAAGGACTGTCAGGAGTTCATGATGTGTTTCACGTTTCCCAGTTGAAGAAGTGTCATGCAGAGATGGCCAATATTTCCCTGTAAAGACGCTTGACCCTGGAAAGGATAATGATGTTCCACGAAGTAAAGTATGGACTTCATGAGTATAAGTTTTATCTCGGTATGTGGGATACCCCAGGAGTATGACAAGATGAAGTGTTATTGGATATAAAGGAGGTATGATGTTGTAAATATGGATCAATGGGAATTCCATGATGAGTCTGAGTAATCATGTCCTAGTTTGGTGCCAATAGAAGGAAGGAAGACAGTACAATTGGATGGATTTAAGTATGCTATGAAGTTGGAAGTTGGAACAACGATCAGTTGCCCGATGATAAGTTCAAGGACTACAAGTGATGAGATGGGCCATAACCCACAGGCCCTAGGACCTGCCAAGAAGCAAGCACATTTTTGCTGAAGGAAAAACCCTAGAAGAGAGTACGACCTTACCCACCGACGATTTTATAGGAGTGACGCAAAACCTGAGAGATGTGAAGGAATGATAGAGGTTTGTTTGGCTTGCAGAATCAATGGATTATTCTAAACACAGTTCGCGGATAAGAGAAATTCTGCAATGCTTGTGAGGATGACCGAGTGTTAGAATGCGAGATTCGCTAAACCGTATACAAGGTAATGATTTGGGTGCGGGATGGATTGATCACCATACCGACTTACTCTTATTATTCGCCTTGCTATGTGGGATGGTAAATCTGAGTGACTTACCTATAGTAGAGAGACGACGATCAAAACCTTGTTTAAGCCTTAGAATGGTATAGGTATTTTTCCCTTGTACAAGGCAGCTTTGCCAACCGTAGGTTATACGGTGAGGATCAACCCAGACCCATTTCCTGCAGGAGAAACCATAAATGGTTGACCACCATGAGATATCGATAGTTGTTTAGTAATGGCGCCAGCCCGTCAGCTAAGAAGACCCAATCTCAGAATAACCTTACCAAGAGAAAAGGACAGAAGAATTGAGGAAAAGGTTATGTCACTACCGGAAGAGCCCAGAGAAGGAATTATCCTTATGATCTGAGAAGATCGACACTGTTAAGAATAAGGATGGAGTATATGAGTTTTGATGGAACCGTAACCATGTTTCTAAGGGTGGTAGCACCCCGGACCCCGGTGATGAATGATAGATTTTGAGGAGACCCCCAAACCCTAACTTTTTCTTGCTAGCCTCTCCGAATCTCAAGGACGAGATTCATTTTAAGGGTGGTAGGTTTGTAACATCCCCAAATTCTAAATCTTGGAATGTTGATTGATTGTTTGATTGATTGACTGAAAGTGAGTGAATTCAAACTTTTGAAAGTTAAATGAGAGGGAATAAAAGGACTTTCCCAAACTTTCATTTTTTCATTTATGATCTTCGTGAATTCAAATTCTTTTCAAATACAAAACCCTAGAGAGAAGAAGACATGACTTCTTCCATTAAATAAATGAAAAGGGTGTTTGAAAAATATTTGAATTCCATTGGGAAATATTTTCCAATTCAGAAACTTTATGCAACTCAATGATTTTCATGAGAGAAGATAAAATGACTTCTTCAAATTATGAAATATGAGTTGGGAGTTTCAAAGATCACAATTCAAAGTTCTTTTGAATTTATTTTCAGTTTGGAGTATTTGAGTTTTATTCAAATTATTTTTCTCCCAAAATAAAATATATGGAAAATAGGGTAACATGATTCCCTACATTAGAAAATTGGAGAAAAATTAATTTGAAATCTTTTTTGGTATTTTTTAAAATGATTTTTTGTTGGATTTTAATAGACCAGTAGCACTCTTTGATTTATCTGAATTGGTGTGGATTTTATTTGAAGTTATAAAAATGTTCACGTTGTAGAAAATCTTTTTCTGAAAATTTTGATATATTATATGCCTATATATATTTTTAGTTACTTTGTTTTATTATTTTAGTTCTCTGAAAAAATGTTTTTAAAAAAAAACTTCGCCGACTGGGCCGGCCCAGCTCCCTGCCAAGCCGCGGCCCAGCCCGCTCGTCCCCGAGCTCGGGGCGGAGTCCTCCGCCCGCACGGCATCGCCGCCGCCTCCGTGTCGCCGTCGGCCTCCTCTGCCCCCTCCTCCACGCCACCTCCCCCCATATAAAACCCGAGGCCCCGGGCCCCGTTCCTCTTCTTCCACATCTCGCCGCCACCAGCGCCGCAAACCGCCGCCGCCTTCTATCGCCGCCGCCGCTGCTTCTCCTCCGCCCGCGCCGCCCGCTTGTTGCCGCCGCCGCCGCAGACCACCGTGCCGCGCAGCGCCGCCGCTGTGTAGCGCCACCACCGACGCCGCCGACACCCCCGCTCGCCGGAGCCGTCCGCCGCCGTTCGCCGGACTCCGCGGACCTGCCCTAGCCGCCGGATCTCGCCGGTTTTTGCTGACCCAACGGTTTCGTCGAAACGCCCAAACCGGTAATAAAACCGACCGGTTTTCGTTTCGTTTTTTTAAAACCTGTTATTTTTTATTTACTAGCTATTTAGCGAATGTTCATTAGGTTAGGTTCAGCAGTGAACAGATTCGTCAGTTAGCATTCGGCAGCGAACGTTTGTTCTGTAGATTTTTCCTTTTTCCTTTTAATTTCTGGTCAGGGACCTATTCGTGATAATTTTCTTCACAGATTAGTCGCTAAATTTCAAACGACCACATCTTTTTGCTCGTTTATCCAAATCCAATGAAACCAACGCTCACGTCTTCGTTATGATCTCCTCTATCCAGTAAATCAACTCAAACATGTTTTTGAAAAATTTAAAATTTGAATTAGACCAGATTTGAATTCAAACTTCGTTTGATCATAACTTGAGTTTCGTAGCTCCGTTTGAGTTGATTCTTTTTGCAAATCGAAGCTCTTGACCTAAACATTCTAATAAGGCCAATTCACATAATTTTGGTACTGTTAGAAATTGTTTTATGTTGCAAGAGTTATTTTCTTGGTTTTGATGTTTTCTGAGTCGATTTCTTTGTTCTCTCCGATCTTTGAGTGATTGCTTATGTGTGGTTACTATTGCTTGATTACGATAGATTGACCGGAGTGTGACGAGTAGAGCTATCAAGATTTTTGAGTGTGAATCATCTTCATCAACATTGCAGGCAAGGTCACACTTTGATCATATGCCTTTTTATACCCAGTTTTTATGCATTAGTCTCAACCCTCAAACATTACATGAGTAGGATTGATAACATGTGGGTATTGGGAAGTAGTTGATGAGGTAGGAACCTATTGCCCTGCATTCAAACCTTGGGAGTTACTATTACGTTATGCTTATAGTGCCATGCTATGCTCGTAGACGTGGATTGGGTTTTGAGAGTATTCATGACATATGTGAGATTGTTGATTAATGGTTTACTTAAGGTGGCAACTTAAACACACATCTGGGTGGATTGAGGCATCCGGGTATTCTAGGATTGCCTATCTAGGCACCTGGGTAGACCAGAATTGCCTGTTTTTTTATGGACCGCCACCCAGGCTCAAAGGGATCATGAGATTATTCATGCTAGAAACTTTCGTGTGCAGCCACAAGCTATTATGGGCTCTAGCATAGTTGATTAAGTCGTGCGAACTCTTACAGGATAGACTAGCAGATGTAGGGGAAAGTAGGTGTAACGGTCTATCCATCGTAAGGTGCTAGCGCTTCTGAAAGATTATGTCTCGGTCATCCGTCTTCTCAAACACCATGTAGTGCGAGAAACCAAACGGAGGCAATCGAGTCTTGTGGGGAAAAGTGCGCAAACCTCTGCAGAGTGTATAAACTAATCATGGTTAGCCGTGTCCCCGGTTATGGACATCTTGAGTATCTAGTACCTGGATTATCATGTGAATCTCATCATGTTACTTTAAATTAATTTTGTTGGGTTTAATGATGTTACTTAATTTGGGATTGAGAATGCTGTCAACCATTCTCAATGTTCAACAACCACCATGATAGTTAAATAAAATTTATTCCTTTGCAGTAGGGAAAAATTGGCTTTTCGCAAAAACCTTATAACCATAGAGCTTTTCCTCCAACCAAATATGCATGTAGTGATAGCCATTGTTCATCATTCTCTATGGTGTGAATTTGCCAGTACATTCAATGTACTGACCCTCTGTGGCTGCAACGTCTCATGTCGCAGGATTATCTTACGACGAGTAAGTGATATGTCAGGGTTACGATTTCTACACTCAACTTTGCCGTTGGTGTTGATGGGAATCCACAACCTTGTTACTTCCGCTATTTGGATTGAGGTAATAGTATGTACGTTACTTTTACATGTGATTTACCTCTGTTATAAATCCTCGAGTACTGTGTGTGTCAGCATACCGATCCAGGGATGGCACTTAAGCACAGAGACTTGATCCATTCGGGTCGGGTCGCTACATCACTCAGGCCGACGCTGGAGCAGCGGGAGCTCATGGATAGAGCCCTCCCGCTCGGCGCGAGCTTGAGAGGAAGGCAGTGGGTGGCGCACGAGCTCCAGGAGTTCAGGTTCCTCGCTCGGGTGCACGCTACGCAGGTGGGGCTTGGCGCTTGGATCGGGACAGGTCGGTGGATACGAATTGGGAGGTTGTTGGATTGGATCCGAGGGAGAAGGTGGTGGTTGATGAAAATGAGGAGATCAGTTGGGTGAGATCCCAATGGGACTAGGAGGTGGCGGTGGGATGGATGGAATGGACGGGACAACCTAGTGGTCTAGGGTTTCATCTGCTTTATATATCGTAGATAGGGATTGGGTAGGGGCTAGTGCTAGGGTTTGGTCTAAAAATGGACAAGAAGGTCTATATATATAGGAAAAAGTGGAGTTTGGATCATCCGGTCGAAATCAGACGATCGAGACAAAATAGGCTTGGGAAGTTCAAATAAGAAAATAGAGACATTTTTGGGATGTTCGGGGGTGATCCACACCCATCGGTAACGACAACCCGATTCAGGTTTGGGGAAGTTTCAGACACGCATACGAGGGGGTCTGAGAGAGGTCGACAAAGACAAGCGGGCTTAGGTGGGGGTAGTGGGCTGTGCAAAGAAGGCCTTGGGCTGAGAGGAGAGAAGAGAGAGAGGCCCGGCGAATGTTTTCAGAGACCGAAAACTTCCGACGTTAGACCGACTATATTGCCGCTATAGTTATCCGTTGGGGCATCAAATAGACTCTGAATGCGATGAAACTTGGCAGGCGACCTATTGATAAGATAACAACACCGCACACCAACTTTCATCCCATTCTGAGAACATTTCCTGACCACTTATAAAATACTATTTCGGACGTGCCACGGGCGCATGCGAGTGTGTCTGGGCTCAGAACGGACAACAGAGAGAACTGGGGGAAACCGGACGGATGCAAGTTTTGAAAACATGATGATGCAATGCACATGATGACAAGGAAAAATGCAACACGCAATCAAATGACATGGCAAAGACAGCGAATAACTGGAAGACACCTGGCGCGTCGGTCTCGGCGTGTTACACTTAGCTAGGCATAAAGCAAGGATCTAAGTTTTTTCATCCTTCTTCTTGACTTTCTTAGAGGTATTTTTATCATGAGGCTTTGTAAACACAACATAAAACATTTTATCCATAGAGGCCTTAGCAATGCTAAGTTGGTTTCCATCATACCCCTTTTGATTTCCCACAACAATCCAAGAGTAATGTTGATTAACATTATTGAAAACTTGTTGGATTATATCTAGAACTGGGACTTCCTTTTTAAGATTCTCATCAAAGATTTTATTGTCCCCAAGCAAATGTCTTAAAGCATAGTCACTATTGTAAAGAATTTCATCTATGATAGGTTTTTCACGATTCATACCATAAAAATCAAAGATTTCCCTAGCTTCCCGTATTATGTAGTCAAACTCATTCATAAGAACAAGAGTGGCCAACTTTTTAGCTCTAGGATTCTTTATAACGGGGAGCTCAAAAAACAATCTTTGGAAGGTAGGATGGGTACGAATAAATTTACTTTCAAGTTTTCAGAACTAGTGCTGAAATAGCATCCGCATAAGATCTTGTAGTTTTAAGTATAGGAGCATCATCAAGACTCAAATTTCCCACACAATTGAAAAATTCTTGGATACGTTCTTTTCGCATAATGTTCCCTTGCCCCAAGATAAAAGGTTTAGCATCTAGATTGCACGTATGTCCTATTTTAGGAGTTATGCCATCATCTATTGGTGCCATACCGAAATCACTCACGATTGCAAGCAAAGGATAGTTCTGACAAGAAAATGGTGAACAGAAAAAGAGAGGCGAATAAAACAGCAAATTTTTGTGAAGTGGGGGAGAGGAAAACGAGAGGCAAATGGCAAATAATGTAAATTACGAGGAGATGAGATTTGTGATTAGGAACCTGGTTATGAAGAAGATCCTCCCCGGCAACGGTGCTAGAAATTCCTTTTGATTGCTCTCTGGTTATAGCGCCAGAAAAGCTCCTGTCTGCTAGGACTATGTCGGTATTTCCCCCAAAAGGAAGGGATGATGAAGCACAACGACGGTAGGTATTTCCCTCAGTGAAGTAACCAAGGTTATCGAACCAGTAGGAGAACCAAGCAACACAATGTAAACATCACCTGCACACAAATAACAACACCTCGCAACCCAACGTGTTAACGGGGTTGTCAATCCCTTTCAGGCAACGATGCCAGAAAATTATAGTAGATTGAAATAATAGATCGCAAATAAAATAAATTGCAGCAAAGTATTTTTCTACTTTTGGTTTAATAGATCTGAATAAAAATGCAAAGGAAAAGTAGATCGCAAGAAAATATATGAGGAAGAAGACCCGGGGGCCGTAGGTTTCACTAGTGGCTTCTCTCGGGAAAAATAGCAAACAGTGGGTAAACAAATTACTGTTGGGCAATTGATAGAACCTCAAATAATTTTGACGATATCCAGGCAATGATCATTACATAGGCATCACGTCCAAGATTAGTAGACTGACTCCTGCCTGCATCTACTACTATTACTCCACACATCGACCACTATCCAGTATGCATCTAGTGTATTAAGTTCATGGAAAAACAGAGTAATGCAATAAGAACGATGACATGATGTAGACAAGATCCGTTTATCTATTGTGTAGATATAGATCCTGTCTTTTTATCCTTAGTAGCAACGATTCATACGTGTCGGTTCCCTTTTCTGTCACTAGGATCAAGCACCGTAAGATCGAACCCACTACCGGGCACCTCTTCCCATTGCAAGATAAATAGATCAAGTTGGCCAAACAAAACCCAAATATTAGAGAAGAAATACGAGGCTATAAGAGATCATGCATATAAGAGATCAAAGAAACTCAAATAACTTTTGTGGATATAAAAAGATATGACTGATCATAGACTCAAAGTTCATCAGATCCCAACAAACACACCGCAAAAAGACTTACATCATATGGATCTCCAAGAGACCATTGTATTGAGAATCAAGAGAGAGAGATGAAGCCATCTAGCTACTAAGTACGGACCCGAAGGTCTACAAAGAACTACTCACACATCATCGGAGAGGCACCAATGGAGGTGGTTAACCCCATCCGAGATGGTGTCTAGATTGGATCTGGTGGTTCTGGACTCTGTGGCGGCTGGATGAATATTTCGTCGACTCCCCTAGGGTTTTGGGAATATTTGGGTATTTATAGAGCAAAGAGGCGGTCCGGGGGGCACCCGAGGTGGGCATAACCCACCAGGGCGCGCCTGGGCCTCCTGGCGCGCCCTGGTGGGTTGTCCCCTCCTCGGGACTCCCCCCAGGTGCTACCAGGGCCCAACTTGTTCCTTCTGGTCCATAAAAAATCTCCATAAAGTTTCGTGGCATTTGGACTCCGTCTGATATTGATTTTCTGCGATGTAAAAAACACGGAAAAAACAGGAACTGGCACTTAGCACTATGTCAATAGGTTAGTACCAAAAAATGATATAAAATGATTATAAAGCATCCAAGATCGATAATATAACAGCATGAAACAATCAAACATTATAGATACGTTCGAGACGTACCAAGCAACAACACATCACATGCTTTCTCCCCATTCATTCACTGGGATATATACATACCGATGTATGCGGTCCGATGAGTGTTGACGCTTGCGGCGGGTATCGTTATTTTCTGACCTTCACATATGATTTAAGCAGATATGCGTATATCAACTTGATGAAACACAAGTCTGAAACGTTTGAAAACTTCAAAGAATTTCAGAGTGAAGTGGAGTATCATCATAACAAGAAAATAAAGTTTCTACTATCTGATCGCGGAGACAAAATATTTGAGTTATGAGTTTGGCCTTCAGTTGAAACAATGTCGAATAGTTTCGCAACTCACGCCACCCGGAACACCACAGCGTAATGGTGTGTCCGAACGTCGTAACCGTACTTTATTAGATATAGTGTGATCTATGATGTCTCTTACCGATTTACCACTATCGTTTTGGGGTTATGCATTGGAGACAGCTGCATTCACGTTAAATAGGGCACCGTCTAAAAATCCATTGAGATGACACCGTATGAACTGTGGTTTAGCAAGAAACCTAAGCTGTCATTTATTAAAGTTTGGGGTTGCGATGCTTATGTGAAAAAGTTTCAGCCTGATAAGCTCAAACCCAAATCGGAGAAGTGCGTCTTCATAGGATACCCAAAAGAAACTGTTGGGTACACCTTCTATCACAGATCCGAAGGCAAGATCTTTGTTGCTAAAAATGGATCCTTTCTAGAGAAGAAGTTTCTCACGAAAGAAGTGAGTGGGAGGAAAGTAGAACTTGATGATGTAATTGTACCTTCTCTCGAATTGGAAAGTAGCTCATCACTGAAATCAGTTCCAGTGATGCCTACACCAATTGGCGAGGAAGTTAATGATGATGATCATGAAACTTCAGATCAAGTTACTACCAAACCTCGTAGGTCAACCAAAGTACGTTCTGCACCAGAGTGGTATGGTAATCCTGTTCTGGAAGTCATGTTACTAGACCATGATGAACCTATGAACTATGAGGAAGCGATGATGAGCCCAGATTCCGCTAAATGGCTTAAGGCCATGAAATCTGAGATGGGATCCATGTATGAGAACAAAGTATGGACTTTGATTGACTTGCCCGATGATCGGTGAGCCATTCAGAATAAATGGATCTTCAAGAGGAAGACACTGATAGTAGTGTTACTATCTACAAAGCTCGAATTGTCGCAAAAGGTTTTTGACAAGTTCAAGGTGTTGATAGTGATCTAGGAAGTACAATAGTGATCTAGGAGTAGATCACTGGACAGCAGTCAAAATTATCCTTAGATGACTATGGAGATATTTCTCGGTTATGGAGGTGATAAAAGAGTTCGTCGTAAAGAGTTACATCGATGCAAGATTTTTACACCGATCTAGATGACTCTAAGTCTTGATCTAGATACATATTGAAAGTGGGAGCAATTAGCTAGAGTAGCTCCGTGTAGAGTATTGTAGACATAGAAATTTGCAAAATACATACGGATCTGAATGTTGCAGACCCATAGACTAAACTTCTCTCACAAGCAAAACATGATCACTCTTTGGGTGTTAATCACATAGCGATGTGAACTAGATTATTGACTCTAGTAAACCCTTTGGGTATTAGTCACATGAAGATGTGAACTAATCACATAAAGATGTGAACTATTGGTGTGAAATCACATGACAATGTGAAGACTCTAGTGCAAGTGGGAGACTGAAGGAAATAGGCCCTAGAGGCAATAATAAAGTTGTTATTTATATTTCCTTATATCATGATAAATGTTTATTATTCATGATCGAATTGTATTAACCGAAAACTTGATACATGTGTGAATACATAGACAAACAAAGTGGCCCTAGTATGCATCTACTTGACTAGCTCGTTAATCAAAGATGGTTAAGTTTCCTAGCCATCGACATGTGTTGTCATTTGATGAACGGGATCACATCATTAGAGAATGATGTGATGGACAAGACCCATCTGTTAGCTTAGCACTATGATCGTTTAGTTTGTTGCTATTGCTTTCTTCATGACTTATACATGTTCCTATGACTATGAGATTATGCAACTCCCGAATACCGGAGGAACACTTAGTGTGCTATCAAACATCACAATGTAACTGGGTGATTATAAAGATGCTCTACAGGTGTCTCCGATGGTGTTTGTTGAGTTGGCATCGATCGAGATTAGGATTTGTCACTCCGGTTGTCGGAGCGGTATCTCTGGGCCCTCTCGGTAATGCACATCACTATAAGCCTTGCAAGCAATGTGACTAATAAGTTAGTTGCGGGATGTTGCATTATGAAACGAGTAAAGGGACTTGCTAGTAACGAGATTGAACTAGGTATGATGATACCGACGATCGAATCTCGGGCAAGTAACATACTGATGACAAAGGGAACAACGTATGTTGTTATGCGGTTTGATCGATAAAGATCTTCATAGAATATGTAGGAACCAATATGAGCATCCAGGTTCCGCTATTGGTTATTGACCGGAGATGAGTCTCGGTCATGTCTACATAGTTCTCGAACCCGTAGGGTCCGCACGCTTAATGTTCGATGACGATCAGTATTATGAGTTTATGTGTTTTGATGTACCGAAGGTAGTTCGGAGTCCCGGATGTGATCACGGACATGACGAGGAGTCTCAAAATGATCGAGACATAAAGATTGATATATTGGAAGGCTATGTTCGGACACCGGAATGGTTTCGGATAAGTCCGGGCAATTACCAGAGTA
>NC_041390.1:309380770-309437733 GCF_002162155.2 Triticum dicoccoides | reverse complement strand
AATGGGAGAGAGATGAAGAGGCGGTCAAGTGGGGGGCGCCCCCCAAGCCCAATCCGAATTGGGGAGGGGGCCGGCCCCCCTTTCCTTCTCTGCTTCTCCCTCTTCCTTCTTCTCCTACTCCAACTAGGGAAAGGGGGAAACCTACTCCTACTAGGAGTAGGAATCCCCCTTGGGGCGCGCCATAGAGAGGGCCGTGTTGACACCTGATTTTGGCAAGATATAAATTGCAATGAAGATGGTCTCGAGTGAACGGGTTTTCAGCATGAAAAGATTCACGTCGCCGAGTGGAACAACTTTGATGTTTCGGTTATATTCATTCGACCTTATCTTACGGACCGAAACTATAGTCCGAGTGTCATAATTCAATGTTTCGAGTAGTTTTTTGCCAATCACGTCTTCAAGATGACCTCGGATGAAGGAGCACTCTTAAGGATTTTTCTTCGTCTCGTCGAGCCAATCAATTTTGATATATAAATCATCTCAATCCGAGTTCATATGCAAAAGTTAGAGCCAATACACTGCAGACCAAACCTCAACGGAAATATGGCGCGAGGTGCCAGACACTTGTCTGATAGGTTGCGCGAGTAATTCGGCCATCAAGGCGGCCTTGAATTGAAAAACCTTCAACACAAATAAGTTTTGTCTCATCGAGCCAATCGTTTTTCATATAAAATTTGTCTCGATCCAAGATCGTATGCAACCTGGAGAGGCAAATCAAGATCAGGCTGTGTTTTCAGTCGGGAAATCCGAGTGAAAACCTACCGATCGAGTAAAAGGTCAAGTGAAAACTTATCGATCGAGTAAAAGATTGGCTTCCGAGTGAAAATATAGTAATCCGAGTGAAATTATCATCCGAGTGAAGTTATTCCGAGTGAAAAGATTACCGTCGGAATGAAAACTTGACGTTCGAGTAAGATATTGCCTTCCGAGTGAAATATAGTCATCCGAGTGAAATATTTTCTTCTGAGTGAAATTATAGTCATTCGAGTGAAAGACTCTAACATCCGAGTGAAAAGGTCCAGTCGGACGAAAAACTCTAATATCCGAGTGGATGAGCTCGGATCCGAGTGAAACTGAAGATGTGCCAGAAAGGTAATCGAGATGACCTTGGATGGAAAAGTGATCAACACGGAAGTTGTGCGCATCGTCAAAACGGTGAACTTTGGTTTTGGAGTCATTATCATCTGAGATAGTATACGGCCTGTAAGTTCACTACAAGACTCAGACAATCCAGTCCGTTACATGACCGAGTCCGACTGGATATTAAAGATGGCTTCGTAGAATATTTAAGATTGTCTTATTTGGAAAAGTGTTCAACATAAGAATTGTTCGTCTCGTCGAGGCGCACAAGTTTCGTATTTGGGCTGTCTTGATCGGAGGTCATATGCAAGCTTGGCAGCCCGCGCAAGGAGGAAGACAGAAGTTGGGCCAGATTCAGACTGAATCCGAGTTGGAATAGAATTAGGACTCTAGGACGTGAATTGATGTAATTTTTTGTAAGGAAAGCCTAGATGATTTCTTTGCTTGTACAGGAAGTCCATCCGCCTCTTATATATGTTGGGGGTGATGGCTGATTGAACAACACCAATCGAACCAATCAATCTATTACACTTTTGTGTTCATCTATCTTTATCCCCTACCCTTGTATCTTTCTTTCTCGTTATTCGTTCGTTCTTCGCGTTGGAGGGCAGAGATCCACGAGGCTCTAGGGGCGAGCGAATCGACCTAGGGTAGCCCATAGCCGCCGCACTCCCTAACGGGTCCCTCTCGGGTGTGTGGGGTTTCGGGTCTTCAAAAGCGCCCGCTGACTGTCTTGCGTATCGCGCTGTCGGTCGGGTCTCCTTCGACGTGAGCTGCGGTACATCACCCCTGGCGTCGAGGGTACACGTGACATGTTCGTGTGTCAACACACTTTTTGGCGACTCCGCTGGGGACGAAGCTTTGAACAGTCTCCAGCCTGTTCTTGCTACAAGGAGAGCATCATCGAGCGGCTGCAATCTACAACGATAACATGTATCATCAATCTCCTTACGTAGATGCAAATGGCCATTATGTTGATGTTGCTAGATCTTTCAATGGACATGTCATGTCGGCTAGCCCTAACGAGCAAAGGCCGACTAGTTATTCCGTTGGAGAAACTTGGAATTTACATAATCGCGACATGCAACTTATGAATCTAAACTTTCGTGCATCGACAACATCTTTCAATATGCCGATGAACAACACAATTTGTTCGAGTGATCAATATATGACACCTCACGTGCAGGAGGGCATCTCACAGTTTTATCCATCGGCAGCCAACTCGCAATATGCGGGTTTATCCCCAAACAAGCCGATGAATGAGGCAATCGGCCATGCTTCCATTAGCTATTTGGCCGGTTATCCTCAGTCATCATATAATACACCTCATGATATTAATTGTTCAGCATCATATGCAACTAAAAGTATTCATGACTCGGCTCACTTTTATGGCCGAGTGAATGGAGATTCTACAGGAGTGTATGTCTCTAATATTGCAGGAGATGAGGTGACTTTGGCTGCGTTAAAAAGCTTAGCGCAAAATAAGAAGATTACCACTCTTTGCCTTGAGCAACATGATAAAGGTTTGGTTCCTGATTATGAGGCAATAAAAGCTAGGGTTTTGAAAGAAGATGAAGTGTTACCGATTGATCAAATTGGCATGAGAAAATATTCAACAACAGTGCACATGTCTTCACCTATCATTGCAGCATGTTATACACCCCCTATACAATCGCAAAATTTTGGCAACATCAATTCATTGCCGAAAGATCATAAAAGTATTGGGGGCAAGCTGATCCAAGCAGGGCTGAGTTTAAAGAAAAACATGTGTCCCAAGTGGGCAAGATCAAGCCAAAGCTCACAGGGAATAGCGTCAATAAATTTACTACGCCAACTCTTGAGGAATTACCAGCAGAATATCGACATGCTTATGAAGCACTCAAGAAGAAATGTGGAGTGGAATATTTGCAAGAATACGTCAAGTGCCTTCATCCATGTAGCAACCATGTTGGCTCCTTTGCAATTTTGGGCAAGATAAAAAAGAAGCTTTGCAAGAAAATCGTCAAGAAAGCGTTCACTCGGCTAATACGGTTGATTCGGTTGAAACTGAGTCAAATATGACTAAGTCGTCTACAGCTGAGTTGAACAGTTCCTTTTGTGACAAGACAATGGTGGATTCAATTGAAACCAAATTGACCACTGATACGTTTAAGGCCGAGTGCGTTGCATCGAGCCAGCCGAGTGCGTCGTGTCAGCCGAGTGCATCATTCCAGACGAGTGCATCACCGGCTAAAGCCGCTAGAGCTGAGTGCATCAAGCCAATTATTGCTGCGTGTACCAAAATAGAAGATGCAAGCTTCACCGAGCAAAAGAACGGTAAACGCAACAAATTGGCCGTGCTCGATTTTTCTGGATGTGAGGGAGCTTACATGCTGCCCTATGAGTTCCGTGCCAAAGAAATTGATGAGCATCAAGAGCAAAGTTATATGGCCAAACAAAGTTTGACTAGTGACGAAGACCAAGAACCAGAGCATGCAGCTGAACGAAGTATAGCTGACGAAGAGCGGCCGAGTCGAATCCATTCGGGTAATCCAAGTGAAATCTACTCGGGAAATCCAAGTCAAATCTATTCGGGCAATCCGAGTGATGAGGCACGAGATCCAGAAAAAGAGGAAGATGCATTCGAGAATTATTCAGAAGTGGAGCAAGGTATTGTTCCAGTGGTGCAACCATCTTCTCGTTCCAATGACTTCACAAAGGTACACCTAGCCGAGAGTTTACTCAGTTTTCGATTTGGTCAAAATCATATTGTTGATGCACCCGTTAGTAAGATTCTAATTAATTTTGAAAGACCGATCGAGATGAGTAATCTGTTTGTTTCGAATTATCTTGTTACTAATCATACTGATCAACACATGACACCATTCATAGAGGCTAATAGTGACAACTTATCGCAACCAAAGTTGTTCCCATCATGCCGACTGAACTTTATATTCATATGGGCAACTTTGTTTGTTTCATGCCTGGCTAACATTTGGTCTCAGATGAGACGTATATTCTGTAATTATTTTGGTTGCAGGAGTATAAAGCCAGGTTCAAAGTTCTCCAGGATAGCCGATTCAAGAGCATCGGGAAAGGAGGACGAAAATCAATGCATAGACAAGTCGGATGATGTTAAACTGACACCGCTCGGTTGTTTTGTATCGAAGCTGGTATCACAATATCGGTTAATGGACCAGGAGTGTACGTCCAGTGCAGTCATAGTGGATCACATCATCGGTACATCGCTGACTAATCTTATTATTATAATTGATCACGATGTCGAGCCGTCAAGACAAGAGCCAACGCAATGTTCGTTCAAGCAAAATGTCAAAGATTGCAACATGATCCATCAAGTCAAGCAATCGGACAAGATAGGATGATTGGAGTTTGTTGAGGCACGATCATTTGGACAGTCGGATCATTTTGATGGCCATCAAATGTTGACTCGGCTATCTTCAGCCGATTTATCTAAAAGTGGACATGTACACGTCAATGATGATGGGGTCAAGTCTTCGAGCAAGGATATTGTTAAAAAGTGCATCAAGAACAATCTTGAAGACGGAAATTCCATCAAAGCTACAATGGTAACATCTAGCACTGGGAGGCAACAAGAGAATTCAAAGACCGATGCACGCACAACCAAAGAAAGCAAATGCCATGGTAAGCACAAAAGCAAAAAACTGAAAGTCACTTTCGCGCAGTTATTAGAAAAGTACCAAAAGATAAGTGAGGCAAAGAGTGCTTATCGGGCGAGTGAAGCAAAAGTATCGAAGTCACCCCCAAGGCATAAATCTGAAGACTTGGATTGGCAAAGGAAGACGTTGAGCAAGCAGACTTCATATCCTGCTTTTGGGCCACCAATGCCAATGTCGTGGATGACTCCCTACGCTCATGTAAATCCATATCCATCATGGGGCACATATGATACAAGGGCAAATTATCCATCTTATTTTAGATCATCTCGCCAACATTATGCAGCTCCAAAAAGATCAACATTTGATGAACAATCACACGTCAAAGACCGTTTCAATCATAAGGAATCGGTCCGGAGCTCAAGGAACAAGAAAGAGGTGGTCAAGCAAGTGTACCAGGTCAAGAAAGATGGTCGTAAGTGTGCTACTTCAGATTTGTTCTCAAATAACAAAGAGCCAGTTAAAG
This sequence comes from Triticum dicoccoides, assembly GCF_002162155.2. Taxonomy (NCBI): domain Eukaryota; kingdom Viridiplantae; phylum Streptophyta; class Magnoliopsida; order Poales; family Poaceae; genus Triticum; species Triticum dicoccoides. Next base: position 309,432,513 of record NC_041390.1, on the reverse strand, counting down.
TATTGACATTGGCTACAAAAGGCAACGAGGCAAGTCAATCAAGTGCCAAATCTGAAGGGAAGAAGTTGAGAGTGCACAAGGCCAAAAAAGAGTTGGCATTGGTTGAAACAAAATCACAGCCGACGTGCTCACTCGGCTTAGCACATTGGCAAGAGAAGGAATTACAAAGACTTAGTGCACATGAGTTGAGAAAGAAGAACATGGCATGGGTTCCCAAGAGGAGCAGTCAAAATAGAAATGATGTCCGACCTTCTATTGCAACAAGTGTTAAAAAGGTGAAGAAAGAAAATGATGGCCGCAAGAGTGCTATTTCAGATCTGACTCCAGATGACAAAAAGCCAGCCGGGCCTATGTTGGCTGCTAAGGACAAGAAAGTGAAGCAAGTAAAATTCAAGGATCCAATAGTCAAGTTTGGACAGGCCAAGCCAGAGATGCCCAAAGTCAGGAAGAATTTGCCAGTGCATAAACCAAAGTCCCAGCCGGGACACCCACTCGGCTTACCATATTCGCAACAGAAGAAGCTAAAACATCTTAGGGCCAAAGAGCTGGAGAAGAGGAACATGGCCTGGGTTCCTAAGGGAAATCCTCGAGTCAAGAGTGGCATCACATCTCCTGTTGCGAAGCCAGCAGAAATAAGGGAGTACAAGTGTAAAGCCAGTAGGCGAGGACGATAATTTTTATATAGGAGACTCCAGGAGGCGTCTCATCCATATTCTTTAATCGTACCATCAAAATCAACGCTATGGAATTTATCCTCAGCCGAAACATCTGACTTATTTCGGCTATTCACACTTTGGTGGACGGACTCCCGAGCACTTTTGAGATAAGAACACATGGCTGATATTTGCATATCGCCCTCATAATTCATTGTGTTGACAAACCCAGCATCTGGCTAACGGTGTTCACCATGGTTGATTTCCTACTCCTATAGCCGATGCTCAGTGTTTGCCAATACTGGCGAGGCCGACTTAATTATTGAGTCGACCACCAATCAAGGGTCTAGTGCATAAAAGAGCCCCACTCCAAATGTTATTTATTTGCAGGATCCAAGTCAGGAGACAGACATTGTTCGACGGAGGCTTGATGGTGCACTTTAATAACGAGTTGAGTCACCGAACAGTTGACGGTATTCCTTTGAGGTGCATGGTCATAATCGTTCGGCAACCATCTTCGTTGAAGGGTTCTAATATTCCCTGGGAATGCCTGGAAAAATACAAGGTCCGGATTGACATAAGAAACTTACATGGAAGCCTTTGTGACATCCAATTGTTGTTTTCAGACAACTATTATCCAAGAGGCTCTACCGAAGAAGCAACAAAAATGAGCATATGGATGATTAAAATTATCATACTCAACATGCACAGCCGATGGAGTGTTGACATCATGCTTAAACATTACCCTAAGCAAGGTATTTTCTCGCACGCAAGCTCTGCCAGAAAACAGGGGGGCATATGTTGACACCTGATTTTGGCAAGATATAGATTGCAATGAAGATGGTCTCGAGTGAACGGGTTTTCAGCATGAAAATATTCACGTCACCGAGTGGAACAACTTTGATGTTTCGGTTATATTCATTCGACCTTATCTTACGGACCGAAACTATACCCCGAGTGTCATAATTCAATGTTTCGAGTGGTTTTTGGCCAATCACGTCTTCAAGACGACCTCAGATGAAGGAGCACTCTTATGGAATTTTCTTCGTCTCGTCGAGCCAATTGATTTTGATATATAAATCATCTCAATCTGAGTTCATATGCAAAAGTTAGAGGCAATACACTTCAGACCGAACCTCAACGGAAATATGGCGCGAGGTGCCAGGCACTTGTCTGATAGGTTGCGCGAGTAATTCAGCCATCAAGGCGGCCTTGAATCAAAAAACCTTCAACACGAAGAAGTTTTGTCTCATCGAGCCAATCGTTTTTCATATAAAATTTGTCTCAATCCGAGATCGTATGCAACCTGGAGAGGCAAATCAAGATCAGGCTGTGTTTTTAGTCGGGAAATCAGAGTGAAAAGTTTACCATCCGAGTGAAAACCTACCGATTGAGTAAAAGGTTGAGTGAAAACTTATCGATCGAGTAAAAGATTGGCTTCCGAATGAAAATATAGTAATCCGAGTGAAATTATCATCCGAGTGAAGTTATTCCGAGTGAAAAGATTACCGTCGGAATGAAAACTTGACGTTCGAGTAAGACATTGCCTTCCGAGTGAAATATAGTCATCCGAGTGAAAGATTGTCTTCCAAGTGAAATTATAGTCATCCGAGTGAAATACTCTAACATCCGAGTGAAAAGGTCCAGTCGGACGAAAAACTCTAATATCCGAGTGGATGAGCTCGGATCCGAGTGAAACTGAAGATGTGCCCGAAAGGTAATCCAGATGACCTCGGATGGAAAAGTGATCAACACGGAAGTTGTGCACGTCGTCAAAACGGTGAACTTTGGTTTTGGATTCATTATCATCTGAGATAGTATACGGCATGTAAGTTCACTACGAGACTCGGGCAATCCAGTCCGTTACATGACCGAGTCCGACTGGATATTAAAGATGGCTTCGTAGAATATTCAAGATGGTCTTATTTGGAAAAGTGTTCAACATAAGAATTGTTCGTCTCGTCGAGGCGCAGAAGTTTCATATTTGGGTCGTCTTGATCGGAGGTCATATGCAAGCTCGGCGGCCCGCACAAGGAGGAAGACAGAAGTTGGGCCAGATTCAGACTGAATCCGAGTTGGAATAGAATTATGACTCTAGGACGTGAATTGATGTAATTCTTTGTAAGGTGAGCCTAGATGAATCCTTTGCTTGTACGGGAAGTCCATCCGCCTCTTATATATGTTGGGGGTGATGGCCGATTGAACAACACCAATCGAACCAATCAATCTATTACACTTCTGTGTTCATCTATCTTTATCCCCTACCCTTGTATATTTCTTTCTCGTTATTCGTTTGTTCTTCGCGTTGGAGGGCAGCGATCCACGAGGCTCTAGGGGTGAGCGAATCGACCTAGGGCAGCCCATAGCCGCCGCACTCCCTGACGGGGTCCCTTCCGGGCGTGTGGGGTTTCGGGTCTTCAAAAGCGCCCGCTGACTGTCTTGTGTATCGCGCTGTCGGTCGGGTCTCCTTCGACGTGAGCTGCGGTGCATCACCCCCGGTGTCGAGGGTACACGTGACGTGTTCGTGTGTCAACAGGCCGGCCCTCCCCTCCTCCACTCCTTTATATACGGGGGAGGGGGGAACCCCATAGACACACAAGTTGACAATTGTCTTAGCCGTGTGCGGTGCCCCCTCCATAGATTTCCACCTCGGTCATATCATTGTAGTGCTTAGGCGAAGCCCTACGTTGGTAACTTCATCATCATTGTCATCATGCCGCCGTGCTAATGAAACTCTCCCTCGGCCTCTACTAGATCAAGAGTACGAGGGACGTCACCGAGCTGAACGTGTGCAGATTGTGGAGGTGTCGTGCGTTCGGTTTCGACTACATAAACCGCGTTAATTAATGCTTCCACTTTCGGTCTATGAGGGTACATGGACACACTCTCCCCTGTCATTGCTGTGCATCTCCTAGATAGATCTTGCGTGATCGTAGGAATTTTTTTGAAATACTGCGTTCCCCAACACGCGGGACCTCCCTACCAATCGAGTCTTGGAGGGGGACTCTACACTGGTCGTGCTGGCAGAGAGAGGGATCGGATCGCGCACCTCACCTTCCTAGGTCGTTGAGGAGGCCGAGGAGGTTCTGTCAAGGAGGACTCCTCCCGGGCTGAGCATAGGGGGAGGAGGCGATGATGTCATGGCCGTGGTGAACACCTCGGCCGCCGAAGACCAGGAGGGGAGAACCCTCCTAGGAAAAAAATAGGGGGGGGGGCCAGGCCGAGCTCTCCCCGAAGGTGGTTTCGAAGACACTAAGGCACTATGAGCCAACCATTCTGGCTTCCACCAAGAGAGGAGCCGAGGTGCCTGCGCCACCCCTCCCGCTCCAGAGCGGGCTTCGATTGGGTGGCGAGATGCGATGGAGGAAGCTTTAACTAGCTCCTCTATCACCGAGGAGTATCGTGCCCTAATGGGCATGGTTTTGCATAGTCTTCGGTCCGTGGACCATGGACTAAAGGAGGCTTTCAGCGGCCTACTGGCAGGCTTCAAGGTAAGCCATGTAATGCCCTTCTTCGAGAACTTCTTTTATATGATCATCCAACCTCATATACAACAGCCCCCGAGCCCTGATTGAGTTTGAAAAACTCATGCGGGAGTGAACTAACTTAGAGATATAGATGGTAGCAAAAGTGGGCTGTAGCCTTCGAGACTCTGGCTGGATTAGAAGACCTACAGAGGATTGCAAATCAATAACTCTGGAGCCTAATGTGCTTAGTCTATTGTGCAGGCATCATCTTCAGTGGCTGCTATCAATGCCGAGGAGTTGGCCAAGCTGAATCGAAAGCTCAAGAGCTCCGATGACGAGCTTGATCTGCTGAACAAGCGGTTCGACGTGATGCAAGGCAAGTACGAACTGAACTGTTTACTATAGCCGTATGGTAATGAAGTTTTTTGAAGTTAGCCTAAACATAGTGCAAATGACATTAATGCAACTGTCGCCGTGAAGCTCGAGAACCTGAAGGCCAAGCTGAGTAGAGCTCAGTAGGAAGCGGTGCAACAAAGGGTGGCGGCCGAACAGGTGGCCACCAAACTGGCCACGGTGAAAACTGCCAGCCAGCGGCACGAGGCCAGAGTGGCTGAGGTGCAGCAAGAGCTCAAGGATGCCGTCACAAAATGTGAGGCCCTTTAGCATAAAAGTAAGGATCAGGCCACCGAGCTAACCTCATTGAGGTCAAAGGTCAAGGAAGCGCGGATGGAGGCGTGAGGCCACCAAGAGGAACTCCGCCAAGTCAAGCTTATTGCGGATGGTAGGTCATACTTACTGCAAAGTGTCTTTGGTGGTAACAAGTTCACTTTGCTCACGCGAGTATGACGTTCCCCAAGCGCTTTTGCGGATCTCCCAAGGAGTGCATCAGATGCGGCCAAGTACTTCGCGTCCCAGGAGGGCCGTACCGAGCATGGCTGTTTTGGGCGTAGTTTCAGGCACCCGTACACCCTTCCCACCTCAACAACCAGATGAAGCAACTAATGGAGTTGCATCGGATGGCGGAGCTGGCAATGAAGGACCTTTGCATCAAGCTATGGCCTTTGGAGCCGCCGCCGAGCAACTAGTTTGGCTTGGTGCAGAGGTTGTGCGACGCTGCTCCCCGGATTGTTATCTAGAAGCGCTCCATATGCATTGAGGGAGCTTGGATGGCTTTCGGCAATACTATGGTACATTGGACGAAGATCAAGCCAACTGAAATGGCCATCGAACCCCCGCCTCTTGGGAAGGAGCATAGGCGCCCCGATCAGTATTTTCCCATCATAATGGATGGTGCTCGGGCGATAGAGGCTCAGTGCTCAAAGGATATGATTTATGAATTATTGTATCTTCGTTTATCCAAAGAAGTTTAAACGTTTGTGCTCTATAATTCAACTGTTGGCCCTGTATGTAATGCCTTGTTTGTTTATTTTTACTCATGTGCGGCCATTTTAAACTGAAAGTTACCAGTCGTCAGCTTCAACCCCCTTGCAGATACTGCAAAGGGTGTTTTCTCTTTAACACTTTAACCGTTAGCCAATGTCTCAGTGCTCGGAGGAGGCAGTGTGTAAGGAAACGAGGCAATCAAACTATGCGGCTTCAGTGCTTTCACGTAGCCATAGGAGCTTGACTGTGGGAGCTAGTGACTAGCCCCCAGTGTGTGTGATATTCGGGTGTTCCGAGGTTGATGCCATCATCACTTGGTTTCTGTGACATCAAACCCTTTGTTTAACACGGAATAACCTCCATCGATTTTTAGTTGAACACTTGTCATCGAATCGCTGACTAGTTCTCGCTTATTATGACAATCAGTTTTTGGCTTTCTCCACTAAGGTACTTAACCAAGCAAGCTAGAAGTACAATCACAGTGGTTATCCCTTTACCCTCCTAGCCGAACAATGCAGAACGTAAGAGGGCAAACACAGGAGCCGGGCAACCCAACTATTGACCAAAGACATAATTCAGAACTGGTTCATATAATGCAATATCCAAGATGTTGAGCACATGGGACGAAAATAGTGTCGGAATGATGCTTGGGGCAAGATTTATAGTCGAGCCCCCGGTCTATTAGCCGATCGCATCTAGAAAAGCACGTAGCAAAGTAGTTTATTTTGACATAAAATCCAGAAAGGAGTATGCAATACAAACAACTGCAGTATGACCATAAAAAATGGTCTTTTATTTCCGTTGAATTCGTGACGTCCAACCATATAATCCGAACTGCCGAAGCAACTAGTATAGGTACTTTCTTAAAAAATCATCAGAGGAAAGGTTTACACAGGGACTCCATGAGCGGTTTGATGTCCCTACCACACCCTGGTGCACGTCTGCACCTTTGCTCTTTATGGAGTTTCCGTAGGAGGAGGTGATGGTGTTCGGTGGGTGGGACCTTGGGAGAGCGTCTTGAGAAGTTGTCGCAGGATATTAGCTTGACACCGGTCAGGACCTAGATGGTGCCTATTGGTGATGTACGATCCGAGGACATCTTCGGCCATGGCTCGGTTGAGCTGAGCACTTGACCCTTGTATCGCTTGTCCCCATAGTTTCCCATGGAATTTTAAGCACGAAATTGTGCACTGAGGTACGTATTTCACGGCTGGCAGGGCCATCCCGTGGGGAGCGTTCCCCTATTTAGGATGGGCATGAGAAGACTCCGGAACTGGCGTTGTAGCTCAGGCTCGTTTGCATGCGTTGAGCATCTTGATGGTAGACTTGGCTTTCTACGCCTCTGTGGCGGCCTAGACTTCGGCTGCCAGAGCTGCTGTGCTCCTCAGTTCAGAGTGAGTGCTCAGTGTTACCGTTAATGGTAATGACACCCTTAGGTCAAGGCATCTTAAGCTTCAGATATGCGTAGTGGGGGACGACATTAAAGCAAGCGAATGATGCTCGGCCGAGGAGTGCGTGATAATCGCTGCGATAGTGAACAATGGTGGAGATTAAATCTTTGCTGCGGAAGTTGTCGGCTGAGCCAAAGACTACTTCCTAGGTGACGGTTCCCGAGTAGCGTGCCTCGACGCCTAGGATCACTCCTTTAAAGGTAGTGTTGCTGGGTTTGATCCTTGATGGATCGATTCCCATCTTCGTCACCGTGCCGAGTAAATTAGATTGAGGCTGCTACCTCCGTCCATAAGGATTCTAGCGAGGTGGTATCCATCCACGATGGGGTCGAGCACCAGGGCCACTATTCCTCTGTGATGGATACTGGTCGGATGGTCCCTCTGGTCGAAAGTGAAGGGATAAGCCGACCATGGGTTGTATTTCGGGGCCACCGGCTCTACCGCGTAGACGTCCCGAAGTGCATGTTTCTACTCCTTCGTGGGTATATGCGTGACATAGATCATATTCACGGTTTTTACCTCGGGAGGGAACTGCTTTTGGCCTCCATTGTTCGGCCCGTGAGGTTCATTGTCGTCCTTGCTGCGAGGACCCTTGCCCTGTTCCTTAGCTGTAAGCTTGCCGACCTGTTTGATTACCCAATAGTTATGGTTGGTGTGGTTCACGGGCTTGTCGAAGGTGCCGTGGATCTGGCAGGGCCTGTCCAGGAACTTGTCCAGCGCGGACGAGCCATCCCGGTTCCCTTTGGAGGGTTTCTTTCATGGTCCTGATTTTGAGTTACTGAACCTGACATTTACTCCCGCATCTTCAGCTTCACCACTGTTGTGCTCGCGCTTATTATTCTTGTTGCGTCGGGGTTTCCCGTTCCCATTCTGGACCTCTGAGGTGCCGGGGTCGCCCGGATGGCTGCTTCTACGAGCTAACCAAGTGTCTTTGCCCGTGCAAAGGCGGGTCATTAGAGAGATGAGGGCCGACATTGTTTTTGGTTTATCTTGGCCGATCTAGCAAGCAAGCCATTCGTCCCGAATGCTGTGCCTGAATGAGGCTATAGCCTTAGCATCCGGACAATCAACAATTTGGTTCTTCTTAGTCAAGAACCAATTCCAAAATTGCCGGGCTGACTCCCCAGGCTGTTGAACAACATGGCTCAAGTCCTCAGCATCCGGCGGCTGAACATAGGTGCCTTGAAAGTTAGCTTGGAAGGCGTCCTCGAGCTCTTCCCAACTCTTGATGGAGTTTTCACGGAGGCTGTTCAGCCAATGCCTTGCCGGTCCTTTAAGTTTTAGTCGAAGATATTTAATGGCGTGGAGGTCATCTCCTCGGGCCGTATGAATGTGGAGAATGAAATCTTCGATCCACACCGCTGGGTCGGTTGTCCCATCGTATGGTTCTATGTTTACGAGTTTAAACCCTTTGCAGAATTGATGCTGCATCACCTTGTCTGTAAAACACATTGGGTGTGCGACGCCCCTTACCCGGGCCACATCGTGTCGGAGATCGGTTGTCATCCAAGTACAGTGCTGCTCCCGGGCTCTGTCGGTCATGTCGCGCCAGGCTTGGTATCCGTCCCATCCAGCGGGCGTGTGTCCTCTAGATCCATAGATGGATCTTGTCTGTGCTATTCTGGCGTTTAAGTTGTGTTGCAGGTCATATGGGTCCTCTGGCTGTACTGGCTCCTTGCGCGGCTGGCGGTGGAGCATAGGTGGGTTTTCGGCTTCTCCAGCCATCATGTCCTGTCCTCGAGGGGGATGGTTGTGCTGGTTTGTCTGAGTGCATATGGGGGGTATGGGCACAAGGGCCTCGTCGTCGAATTGCGGAAGCAAACACCGCCGTGGGTAGCTTCTGTTTTGATCCTACCACTGATTGTCGAAGCCCTCTTCGGCTGGAAAGACCTTCATCCACCTGTCGTTAAGGCTGTCCTGCTCGGCCTTTAACTGATGCTGCTTCTTCTTTAAGCTTCGGGCGGTGGCAATGAGTTGCCGCTTGAACCTCTCTTGATCTAGGGGGTCCATGGGGATGATGAAATCCTCAGGTCTGAGGTTGTCCTCCTCTTCAAAAGGAGGGATGTAGTTGCTATCCTCGCAATCACCGAGGTTCTCGGGGTTGTCCTGGTCCTCATGGTCTTCAAGAGCATCACGGTGTTGTTCGGGGGTGATGTTTTCACCGGGATCCTCCATATTTTCCAGAGTATCATCATCTCTAATTCCATTTGTGTTTGTGTTTGGGTTGTCTTCCCTTCCCTTTCCACGTCCCCTGGATCGCTTTCGCTGGCGTTGGCGTTTGGATGACTCCTTGTCGGGGTCGTCGCCATCCTCCTTGGTGGTGTCGACCATGTAAATGTCGCAAGTGGAAGTGGCAGTCCACTTTCCCGTGTTGGGAATGGCCAGGGAGGGAGCAGTATAGGTCGTGACATCGATATCCTCCTCTATGTCGTCAGCCTCCTCGGAGGCGTAATCCAGTATGGCGGTTAAGTCATCGATAGTGTCTACTAAGTGGGTGGTGGGTGGGACGTAAAATTCCCCGTGGTTGGCCTCAAGTCCGATCTGATCATAGACCGAGGATAGGCTATCAGTGATACTCATCACATAGATCCAATCTAACGTCTTGTCTAAAAGCGAGAGGTCAGCCGGACTCATACTCTGACGTCTTTCGGAGTTAACCTCCGGTATGCCTGCATAGGGGCTGCATTCGGCCAGGGCTCAAACCTGGTCCTCGAACGCTGAGATCCGATCCGAGCTCAAAGCCAGATCCGAGATGGAGGCCGACCAGAGACGGGATCGGGGAGGAGGTCTGAAGTTAAGGCTCCGAGGTGGCTGGGCCCCTCGGGTAAAATTGAGGACCCAGTGAAGACAGATCTCCCGAGCGTCGACGATGTACTCCATGTTGCTGAACCTGATTTCCTACTCAGGGGCAAAATCGTCGATCTGCTAAAGGTGACCGATCGGGTTGGCGTGTAGAATGATGCTGCCGAACGCGAAGAGTGGACCGGACATGAAGACGTCCCCAGTGCATACACTACTAGGGAAAACCCTACCAGTAGCGTGGGTATTTTGCCTATCAGTAGCGTGGGAGGAGGCGCTACTGATAAGGCGCTATAGCTATTCCTTAGCAGTACCGCATGCTACACGTGCTGCTACTAAGACATATAGCAGCATCGTTTGTTCACTCTAGCGCTACTGCTTATATAGCTAGTTGTAGCGTGTTTACTCTCCATCGCTACTAGTATTCGTTTTCTCATTATTTTAATTTTTAGTGTATTTATACGCCGTTATACAAATTTTGGTACAATACCAATTATGAGGTTGTTATATCAATATGTCCATAACAGTGTGTCAAATGAAGGTGGATTAGGTTTAAGTGGAGGGAACATGTGGTGCATGTCAAAAGTATACTACTAATCCGAACTTGATCTAGTTTGGACTAGTAGTACTTTCGATGTGCACCACCTGTTGCCTCCACTTGAATCTAATCGGCCAACACAAGCTATTTAATCATCATCATAGTCATTACCACCAACAGTAGCTATTTAATCATCATAGTCATAGTGTAGCACACATCATCATCTTCAAACTCATTCTAGCTAACTAATCACCATCAACACTAGCCGCGGTAGCTATCTAATCACCACCAACACTAGCTAATAATAACCATCATAGTCATTACCACCAACACTAGCTATTTAATCATCATAACTCATTTCTAGCTAGCTAATCACTCCTGCTGCTCTCTCTCAGTTAAAATAACATAAAACATGTGTAGCACTCTTGCTTCATCAAGTTGGAGCATGCAGATGAACCTGTCTCCTAATCGTGGGCTGCGCTTCTGATTGCTGCCTCCTAGTACTTCTCTGCGATCGTTCACAATTTTGCTCCAGTCTTTCACTATTAAGCATTCCTCGCTATTAGAAATCCTGAATGCACTAAAGTGCATTGTAGGAAATCTTGGCCATAAGCTAACAATTCTCATGCGACCTTTAGTCTCGATTCAATGAGGCACAACATTCATCGGGAGTCCCTGTTGAAGAACATCGTATAGTAACATACTTAGCAATGAAGTTTAGCTTAAAAAATAACGTATGCAAAAGATGCACTGAGGACAAATAGTAAAAATCTTACCATCTTTACTAAATAGATGTTACCGTAGTTCAGTACGAACACTATTGGTCGCACGTTTTGAGTACTATGATTTTTAAGTCCAGGAAAATAATTTGTCTTGACAGTATGAAGATCCTCAAGCCATGAAACATAATGACCTATCTCCTCGCAGTTTAGTTCAGCCCCAGGACAGTCGACGGTCATGTCTACCAAGCGCCGGACATATTTGCTTGAATGGAAATAAGCTGTCAATAGAAATTAGTTGTCAACTATTTTTGAATAAACAATATCAAAGACATAAATATGGTTGAGAAACTCACATAATGGTATAACTGGAGGCATCTGCACATCGACCCAGATGTCGATATTACCTTCAATATCATCTTCGGGATGAATATCAAAGGTGATAACCATATTAGGCTCAAATGCATAAGCCTTGCATAGTGCTTGCCAAGTTTTGCATTCAAAATAGGTGTAGGTGTCTGCGTTGTATAATTTTGCATGGAAAGTATAACCATGCTCGGTCTTCAAGTTATCTCTCTTTACCTCCATAGTAGTTTTCATAGGACTGAAACCTATCTTATCCAAGACAAAAACTCTTGCATGGCAGGGGATATGCTAGTAGAATAGTAAAAAATTTAAATTATAAGTTTAAGCAAATGAACCAGATGTCATGCTTAATTACGAAAAAAGACTTGTCGTTGTGACTTACTGTATCCACTTCGAAGTTCTCGTCCATCTTGATGCTGAAGAACCTATCATCATCTAGGAAGATTCTGTCGCACATGCCACGCTCGTCTTCGCAGTATTCACAAATACCAAAATCCTTTTCATTGTCAGACATTTCCTATGTTCATAGTTGAAACATTAATTGAAAATCGATCGAAGGCAACTACTAGGATACTCAACACACAAATCCGGGGCACTCGCTATTTCCTACATATTCTGGCACAAGTCATGCCAAAACTCACGGAAAAATCTGGCACGACCTTTGCTAAAATAGGACATATCGAGCGCCTGAAATTTGCCGGAATGGAAATGAATCAAAACTCCGGCAAAACATAGGCCACTCGGAGGTGTAACCTGCAAACATGACCGGCCACTTGGGCAAGCACATATCCTATTTGAGCAACACAAGATATACATTTCAAAATATCTTATAGGACTCATATTGACATGAGCATTCAATAAGCAAAACCAAATCGTAAAATAAATAAGTATTCAAATTAGCATGCATTCAATAAGCAAAAATAAATCATCTCATGCGTCCGTACATCGTCGAATATTATCACTAATACATCCCGAATAGTATCATACATATAACATCACTAATACAACTAAATCCCTAGCGCATGACGAGTATCGGTGCGGGAGGTGGACACCCACAGAGAAGGAACCATCACAGGATCATAGCTCAAGTGAGATCCCTGAAGAACCTGCCAGGTATTGGAGAACTTGTGCTCCAACGTAAACAAGTAGCGACGGACGTGCGCGTCCGCCTCACTAACACGGTGACACACCACCTCCGCGGGGTCCTCAAGCCTCTGGACTGTAACTGGCCCACGCGACCGCCACCAAAGAAGGTTCGGGTCAACGACGGGCTGACTCCTGACCAACCTGCGCCCCCCGGTATGTAGCGCCTCCCACTACCACCCCGGCGGAGCCCAATTGTAACACCCACAATGCAGCTATATCTCCAACGTGTCGGGGCACGACTTAGAGGCTTAGCCGCATGGTAGGTTTATCGCAAGAGGGGTAATCTTCACACAATCCCCATGTACTGAATAAGAATGGGATAAAGAGTGGGCCCGGGGAGGCTTAAAATAAAGATGACCCTCGGGCCGGCCGACCCGGGGGAAGGGTAGGTGGTGGTGAGGCAAATGGTAAAACCAAAGTTGGGCCTTGCTGGCGGAGTTTTATTCAAAGCGAACTGTCAAGGGGTCCCCATAACACCCAACCGTGTAAGGAACACAAAATCAAGGAACATAACACCGGTATGACGGAAACTAGGGCGGCAAGAGTGGAACAAAACACCAGGCATAAGGCCAAGCCTTCCACACTTTACCAAGTATATAGGTGCATCAAAGTAAACAAGATATAATAATAATGATATCCCAACAAATATCCATGTTCAACATGGAACAAACTCCATCTCCACCTGCAACTAGCAATGCTATAAGAGGGGATGAGCAAAGCGGTAACATAGCCAAACAACGGTTTGCTAGGACAAGGTGGGTTAGAGGTTTGACGTGGCAATATGGGAGGCATGATATAGCAAGTGGTAGGTATCGCATCATAGCAAAAGAGCGAGCAACTAGCAAGCAAAGATAGAAGTGATTTCGAGTGTATGGTCATCTTGCCTGAGATCCCGCAAGGAAGAAGAACGAGTCCATGAAGAAGACAACCGGACGTAGTCGAACGGATCCTCCCAAACACGACGTTAACGGAACTAACCCAAAGAAGCAACACCGGAAAGAAGCAAACAACATAGTAAACAACCATCACATAATCATGGCATGATGCACAACCAAGTATGATGCATGTACGGTTTAATGAGACATGGCATGGCAAGGCAAAGTGCAACAAACAACACTACAAATTAAGTGGAGATCAATATGCAACGGAGTTGCATATTGAAGAAAACACCACATGACTTAGTTAGTTCTCTCTCGTTTAGGTACTCAACAATATTAAATGTTGGTTAGCATGGCAAGAGGTGAAGCAAAGTAAAACTACCTATCTAGGCAAGTTTAAATGAGGCCGGAACAACAAGCAACAAATCCGGAAAATCCTCATGTGCATATTAATGGATTTGGTACTATTCTGCCCTAAACACAATTTTAGAGTTATTAAACATGCAAAATAAAGTCACCATGATAAACTAGGAATTTTTCCACCCCATTTACATATCAAGTTTATTTAAAATGGAGCTACGGTTATTAAGTTATGAATTAAATCATTTTAGCATGTTATTTAAGAAAATTAAAACAAACATCATTTTAAACATTTTAAACATGGATGAAAGTTGCAAATTATGAAACTAGACAAAATTCTAAGCAAGTTACATATATAAAACATTTTTAACCGATGCATGGTTTGTGAGTTATTATATGCATGAACTCTAGGGACTTTTTTGTAAAACTGGCAGCCTCTGGAAAATAGCTAAATTCTATGAAAGGAAAAAAAAACAACACTGGGCCGAAACTGAGGTGGACTATGCTAAACAGGCATGGGTGCAGAATAACAATAAGCGCACTGAGCGCTAAACAGCACTAGCGCTATTGGGCCAAAGCCCAACAGCAGATGGAGGTGGATCTCACCTTGCGGCCCAGCGAGGCCGGTCGGTGGGGATGGGTTGTGAATGTGGCCCACGCGACGATGCGAGGATGAGGTCGAGGAAGCAGGCCAGCTCGGTGGCGATGGGCTGGCAAGGCGCGCGATCAACGCTCTAAGCAGAGGAGGCGAGCCACTGGACTTGCTTGATCCTGAGCAGAGCAGAACAAGTGGCCGGCGGCGCGGCAACATGCAACAGCGGCGACACGACGCGGCAGGAGCTTCGGCGAGCTGAGGAGGTCCAGCAACAACGGGGATGGCCGAAACCCGAAGGACTCGTGGAGATGCGATGGTGGTGCTCCATGAGGAAGTCCATGGCGGCGGATGCGGTTGACCCGCGAGGCCGCGAGGAGGTTTGCGAGGCAAGGGAGGCAGGCGCGCGTGCATTCGAAGCGGAGGAGGCTGGTGGCGCCGGTCGACGGGGTCAGCAAGGAAGCGGCATAGCGTCAAAAAGACGGACTTGTCACGAGCGAGCAGGACAGCCGCAGTACTCGCCATGAACGAAGAAGACAGGCGGCGGCGCTGCACGATCAGGCGGGAATGGGCGTGAGGAGGCGACCTCCGGCAGGATCTGAATGGTGGCACGGGGAAGCAGCGAGTTTGAGGGCCGACGGAGCCATGAGCATCATTCGGAGGCGCTGGTGTTCCTGCGAGAGAGATCGGGGAATGAGAGAGGAGCACGAGGCGGAAGGAGAGAATGGAAAGGAAGGAAAAAGGTGGGGGCAAAGCGCTCATCTGCTGGTTCGGTCAGCCGGCGCCGGGGCTCCTGTAGTCATTTGGGTGGCAGGCGACGACGAGCTTTGACATGAGCCATACGCGAGGGGAGGCACTGGTCGGAAGAAAGGTCGAGATCGAGCTCGTCTCGATCTGGAGTGGGTGGTGGCATTAGGGGATTGGGTCGATGGGGATAATGAGGAGGAGACCAGGGGAGGCGCTGCGGGATCCAAGGCGGATGGCGGCGCATGATGGGATGGATGGGACAGCTCTCCTAGTTTTTAGGGTTTCCTGGTATATACGCTGGTGGATTAGGTTAGGGGCTAACGGATCCCTCCGATCGTAATCGGACGATTGAGAATAAAAGGTTAGAGGAGTCCAAATAGAAAAACAGAGATGTTTTGTAGATGTTTGGGGATGATCCGGAGCCAACGGTGACAACTGCCCGGGTCGGGTTCGGGGTAGTTTCGGACACGCACGCGAGGGGGTTTGTGCTCTCAGCAAAGAGGGGTTTTCGGACCGTGCGAACGCATCGGACGGCTCCGGGCGCGAAGAGGGGTAGGCATGGGCCTAGGTGGACTGTGGAGAGAGGGTTGGTCTGAGAGAAGAGGGGAGAGATGCAGCCTGACACGGTTTCCGGAGACCGAAAATGTCCGACGAAAAGACCGACTATACTGCCGCTATAGTTATCTGTTGGGGTGTCAAACAAACTCCAAATGCGATGAAACTTGACAGGCGGTCTATCTACACTATAATAAGACCACATGCCAACTTTCATCCCATTCCGAGAACATTTTTCGGTCACTTATAAAATAATATCTCGGACGTGCCGCGGGCGCGTGCAAGTGTGGTTGAGCTCAGAACGGACAACGGAGAGAACGAGGAGACCGGGACGGATGCAAGTTTTGAAAACATGATGATGCAATGCACATGATGACATGAAAAGATGCAACATGCAAGCGAATGACATGGCAACGAGAGCGAATAACTGGAAGACACCTGGCGCGTCGGTCTTGGGGCGTTACACCAGTCCCGGACATGGCCCATCTAGTGACGCAGGTGTCCTCCGCCAACTCGATGACGAGGATGCGGGATAGGCATCGTCGATGTCGATGTGGGAATAATTTCTTTAACTAAAGAAGTAAACTAGTTCTATTGATTTTCCTACTAAAAATAAAATAGTTGTATTAACTCAACTAGTTCAATTAAGCACTTACTATAAATAAAAATAAACTAGTTTTTACTAAAAATAAACTAGTTCAACTAGTTATATTAATTTTCTTACTATTTCTATTAAACACTTACTAAAAAATAGTAAAAAAAACTAGTTAGATGAAGTCTAAAATTTAACCCTAACTAATTTGGTGAACTCTAAAATTTAATGAACCCTAACTAATTTGATGAACTCTAAAATTTAACCCTAACTAATTTGATGAACTCTAAAACTAATTATATTTAACAACTACTGCCATAATTAGCATCTAATTTGATGAACCCTAACTAATTAGATGAACTCTAAAATTTAACCCTAAGAACCCTATCTAGGCAGAGGTAGGGGAGGAGGAGGAGGGCGTGCTCACCTCGGGCACCGGCGGAGTTAGGGAGAGGTGCGCGCGGTGTTGAGGTCGGGGTCGGGGCGGCGGGCGCACGGCGGAGGGCGGCGGTGTAGGGGGGCGTCGAGGTCGGGGTCAGGGGCGACGTCGAGGTCGGGGTCGGGGACGGCGGCGAGGTCGGGGTGTGGGGCGGCGTCAAGGTCGGGGTCGGGGTTGGCGTCGACGGCGTGCGGAGGGCGACGGGAGAGCGCGCGGCGGCCGGGTGATGACGGTGGCGACAGCAGACACACGCGTGTTGGATTTGGGGGAAGTGGGCGTTGGGGAAGAAGAAAATGGTTGGTTAAGTGGAAAGTAGCAGCAGCGCGTTCCACGGAAAGTGCTACTGCTACATTAGCTATAGCGCGTGTCCATAAAGCCCGCTGCTGCTACACATTTCTCCTTTATTTTTCTTTTTCATTTATTTTCATTCACATTTTCTTTTTTTCCTCCCCCTTTTTCTATTTCTTTCATTCATTTACTATATGTTTTTCATTTTATTTTCCTTTCCTTAGCAGTAGCGCTTCCTGCGCGAAACGAGCTCCTGCAACAATCTTAGCAGTAGCGCGCTTTCCTTAGGCACGCTACTACTATAGGTACCCTGGCGAGAATAGTAAGGAGAATTGTAGTAGTAGCGCCTCTACAGTTAGACGCGCTACTGCTATGATCTTAGCTGCAGCGTGTTTGGTTATCATGCGCTAGTGGTAAATTGTAGTAGCGCTTCTTTTTGTCACGCGCTACTGGTAAGTTTCTGTGTATAAGGTTTTCCCTAGTAGTGATATGCCATTGCCAATGACTAAGCGAGCCATTGATCCTCTGACGATACTACAATGGAACTCTCAATGAAAGGACCAATGTCAGTGTTAAAACCGATAGATCTCGGGTAGGGGGTCCCGAACTGATCTTGGATCGATGGGTAAAAGGGAACGCATAGACAAAGTTTACCCAGGTTCGGGCCCTCTCGTGGAGGTAAAACCTGACGTCCTGCTTGATCGTGTTGATGTATGTGTATGACAATTAGAGAGTTGATCTACCACAAGATCGGATGAAATAAACCCTAGGTAGGTATAGCGATAATGGTTCTCCCCCCTACGAGCTAAACCCTCCCATTTATATAGACACCAGGAGTACATGGTTGGCACCATCAGAGGAAAACCATGCCGATTTCGCTAACAAGACTCGGAGCATACGTCAAGTCTTTGGAGATTTCCTTCCATAGCACGGGATCGCCTGCAGCCCGACCTTCCATTGATGAATCAAGAGTGGCCCACTAATCCGGCTCATAAGAGATAGGTCGGCAGCCCGAGGACCCCTTAGTCTGGGAGACCCTCATTTAGTACAGCCAAATTCGATTTATTTACCACATGCATAACAATACAAAATTGTACCCACAAGAATTGAACATCACATTGCAGAATTGAACCAACCAATTAACTGAACATCACAACGAATGAACCAAACAATTAATTGAGCATCACATTGCACAATATATAGAACATATATACTAGAAGATCAGATTGCATAGTAACATTACATAGGACAATTGATTAGAATTTCTAAAGGAAAGGCAGGAGCAACACATGCAATAGGTAAACCTAACATTCTTAACCAGCGTAGCTAGCTGAACATAGGTCCTTATAGTAAGCTAAAAAACAAGCTACTCCTCGTCGTCAGAGATATTGATGACGATGGGCTCCTTAAAGTTGGAAGTGGGCGAGGCCTCCATGTCATGGGTGTCCTTCTCATAGTTGTGAGTCACCTAAGCCACTCCGGGCACCAACCTACTGGCCATGGAGTTGACGTAAGAACAGGAACCCTAAGAAAACACCTCATAGTCTTCATCGAAGGCACCATGGTGGCCTCGAGAAAACACAACAGATTGTCACTTAAAGTAGCCAACCATGAGGTGGTGTCCGTGCGCAAGGCGTCGACGGTGGCCTCGATGGTGAGGTGATCCTCCAAGATCTGGGGGTTAGCACGCATGGCAACCACCGCATCCTCATCCGCGCGTGCGACCATGATTTGCTTCTTTGCTGCCGAATGCTCCTTGAGCTCATGGCTATACCACGTGCAACATGGCTCTAGACGACGCTTATTTGGAGGATGGGGCGGTGATTTGGGTGGAAGGTGTCGCGCCGGTGGTCAGGGCGTGTGGGATGGAGAATGAGGAGGAGGATGGGAGTGGGGTGTGGATTACTTGACTAGATCGACGAGGCTGAGTAGTGCTGACCTACAAGGGCACATGGCTATTGCATTTCGTGATAAGTGTCGAATCCCACGGGGAGTGAATAGGAAGACACTACAAACCCCTCAACTATGTTGTCAGCGTAGCGCATTCACACCAAACCGTAGTTTGGAAATAGCCTATTCTATCGGTTGTTATGAAGGGAAGAAAAATGCGTTTATACTAAACTATAAGTTAGAATGCGGAAAATAAACCGAGTTAATGAGGTTTTTTTTGTAACTGTAGGATTGAATAGAGAGAAAAGTGATGTCAAGGCTTTAGTCTCACTAGTACTAGAGGGGCATCTTAGTGGCAGCGGAATACTAGTACGAGTATACATGCAGGTGATAACAATATCACAAGAAAGGACGTCTCCCAACATAACGTGCAACACAAGTAAATGCTAGATCATACCAGAAAGACTAATTTTGCATACAAGATCATACCTCAACCTAGAACCGGATCAATCACTTAACCTAGATGCATAGACACAAAAATAGGAATGATTCATGGATGTCATCAACATGTTCGATCTTACAAATTACATGTGAGAATGGAGGCGAAGATGGAGATGGACATGGACACACCGGCGTGCATGGCCTAGCTAGGACCGACGCCCGGTGATGATGGCGGTGATGGAGATGGTGCCTCTGCCTCCTTGCTTGGCGTGGTGTTAGAGGGAGAGGTCTCCCCCAAGGGGGAGAGCCTCCTGACATCTGCTCGGAGTTGTGGTGGATGATGATGGCTGAAGATGGCAGCTAGGGTTGCAGGAGTTTATATAGGATGCCCTCTCGGGTCTCCTCCGTTGATGTGGATCCTCCTCCTCCGTCCAAGGGCTCAAGATGAGCCTTATCATCTCCCAATACCTTCATTAAGAGCCAAGGATACCATGGAAACAATTGGGGATGAAATTGGTGAAGAATCCCATGAGGAACGACAACTTTCGCAGTTGTCCGCATGTCAAACGAGCACCAAAACGACACCGCGCGGTCATTCGAAAGGTTGTCTTGTGGTGTGGACTCCTCCGGTGAAACGACCGCCATTTCTTCATACGAACTCAAAATTTGACGCTCTTGGGCTCATCGGATTCATATGAATGAGAATCCATTTTTGGTCTTAGATCTTTATTTGGAGCACTTTGGAAAATGAGTTTTTCCGACCTTTGAAATGGCTAAGTCTGACCCCTAGCTGACTCCGTATTGAACCCATCCTTGGTCCTTTCATTGTGCTTGGTCCTAGGTTACTCCAAAAATACCTATAGCCACAAGAAAACAAGGAAAACTAACAAAAACCAAATAAAACACTAAATGTGCAATGCTCACAATGAAAAGTGTAAATACCAGTGAACATGCAGAATGGAAAACTATTTGGTTCAGTGGGTCATGATATATAAAGAGAACATGCAACAAATGAGATCTAAAAATGCATAAAATATAGAGCCATCAACCTCCCCACGCTTAAACATTTCTCGTTCTAGAGTAAGAAGGTTGATTACCAAAAGCTCAATGCTACTATTTCTAAAGCATACATTGAACCAAACCCCGCAAGTGATATCCATGGTCATCTTGCAAGCATGCAAAAATTAACTAGCAAGGGAGTAATGCGAGCTACCTCTTAGTTCCATTGCCATTGAGATCAAGAAAGAGGATTTTTTTTGTGGAGCCCAAATTCCCATTGCCAAGGGTTTGGAGAGAAGGTCAATATTATGTTAGGAACAAAGAAGTAACTATCAAAGAAAAAAGAAATCAAGTATCAGTGTTCGCTTCAAAAACACCAACCTGAGGCATACCAGGTACAATAGCAGGATCGTCTGTCTGTGTTATTCAACCGCTCAACTACCTATGTGACATTGAGCACAAGCCTATGCTTCACACTAAGGGAATGACAGAAAATAGTTGGGGTTTCGATAAGTCAAAAACATAGAAAGTCTTGCATCAATGCAGCTGACCATTAGGCAATGGAGAAGGCCTTATGATTGATGTCAACAAAAGGAGTAGTGATCACCATGCAACTAGGATGCACAAACAACTATGAATATGTGAAAGCTCTCCTATGGACTAAGTGGGGGTGCATCCAACTTGCTTGCTCCTAATGACCTCGAGCTTTTGAGGATGCTCGTCATCAGAATATGCAAGCCAAGTTCTATAACGTAGGTTCCCCACTTGTATGAAACTGATGAAGCTCATGAAACTTTGCACTTTACAATGCATGAAGTGGCGCTGCTTTGAAGCACAAGTGTGGTAAAAGGATAGTAGGCATGCCCCTTCTCTCTTTTCTCTCTCCTTTTTTCTTATTTCTTTCTTTTAGAACAGTCTCATGGACCCCATCCCAATTTTCGAGGACTCATAGTCTCCACAATTCTTTTCTTCCTTTTTTAAGAACAATTTCGTGGACCTCATCCTCACTTTTTTTAGGACTCATAAGTCTCCACTATTCTTTTCCTCACTGGGGAATGCTCTAAATAATGATGATCATCACACGTTTATAATGACTCACTTCGACTGAATGTTACCATAACTCAAAATAGGAAACATGAGAGAAACTCCACATGATGAATACCTCTGGCAGTGTATCTGTATGTGCAATGATCTAGTGTAGCATACAACAACAACAAAGCCTTTAGTCCTAGACAAGTTGGGATAGGCTAGCACTAGTAGAAAACAGGGCTTTGGTCTAGGCAGGGCCAGCCCATTAATCCCGGTTCACCCATGAACCGTGACCCATGGCCAGGGGCCGGCCGGGCCTCGTAGGGCATTGGTCCCGGTTCGTCTGGACCCTTTGGTCCTGGCTCCAGACACGAACCGGGACCAATGGGCCTCTCTCCTAGCCCACAACCATTGGTCCCGGTTCGTGGCAGGAACCGGGACCAAAGGGGTCCTTTAGTCCCGGTTCCAGCCACGAACTGGGACCAATGAGATGCCTATATATACCCCCTCACCCGCGAGCAGAGCAGTTGTAACATTCAAAAATTCTAAATTTTGGAATGTATATTAAATAAACAACTTTGATTGTTTATTTGATTGTTGAGTGATTGATTAAGTGAAATTGAGTGAAATTTGAAACTTTTTGAAAGTCGAATGAGAGGGAATGAAATGACTTTCCCAGACTTTCACTTTGCATTTTGATCTCAAAGAATTCAAATTCATTTCATCAGAAAACCCTAGAGTGAAGATGATATGATTTCTTCCATTAAAAGAAACAAAAACGGGTTTGAAAAGATTTGAATTCCACTCGGGAATATTTCAAATTCAGAAACTTTATGCAACTCAATGATCCTCATGAGGGAAGATAAAATGACTTCTTCAAAGATGAGTTGGAAGTTTAAAGGAATCAAAATCAAAGTCCCTTTGAAGGTATTTTAAAACCCACTTTCAATTTGGAGTAATTTTGAGATTTATTCAAATTATTTTTCTCCAAAATAAAATATATGGAAAATATGGTAAAATGATTCCCTAGAGTAGAAAAGTGGAGAAAAATGAGTTTGAAATCATTTCGGTATTTTAAAATATTTTTATTTGATTTTTAAATGAACTAGTAGCATTGTTTGCCTTATTCGAATTTTTGTATATTTTACTTGCCTCTGAAAATATGTTCATGTTTTAGGATTTATTTTTCTGAACATTTTGATATATAATATGTATAATATATTTGTTTTCCTTTATCTTAATTCTTTTCTCTCTCTCTCTCTTATTTTCAAAATCAAAAGGTTTAAATTAGGAAACCGCGGCGACCCATCTTCTCTCTCTCTCCCCATCGACTTGGCCCAGCAGCACTAGTGGCCCAGCAGCGCCGGCGCCGCGCCCGAATCGTCCCACCTCGTCCACCCGTCCTCTCGCCCGGCTCCCTGTGCCACTGACCGGTGGGCCTCGAGCTTTCTTCTTCCCCTTGCCCACGCTTTGCCGCGCTATAGCGAACTCGCCCACCACTGTATCTAGATTTCTTCAGGATTCTCTCCCTCTGATTTGCCCCTCGCGCAAGCTCGACCCCCTATAAATAATGCCCTACTCCCCTCCCCCAATTTTCTGAAAAAATCTCAATCTCTCATGGCCTAGAGCCTCACCTCGATCTCGCCGGAGTTGCGCCTCTAGGAGCTCCCTTCGCCGACCAAGTATGCCACCACTGGAGGTTTCCTGAACCCCTGCTTTCCTCTGTCTGCTCCTACTCGACGCGCTACATCTCCCTAACCTTTTGAATCTCACAAACTCGCACCAGACCGAGCTCCTCAACCTCCCCCGAATCTCTCCGGCGCTGCCCCTGTGCTCCAGACGCTCATCACCATCGCGGGAGGACTCCACGGATGCTCACGAGCACACCGCATGGCTCGCCTTCATGCGAGGCGTCCCGTTCGACCCTCCCCCGAGTCCAGCGACCACCAGGACGAGCGCCACGACCACGCCCGAACGACGTCGTCCTCGTCTTCTCCAAGTCCGCCAGCAATTCCGGTGAGCATCGATCACCACCGTCCGATCTTCGTTTGACGACTTAGATTAGATCTCTGAACGGTTAGGTTTTTATTTTGTTAGATCGGTTTAGTTTTCGGTTTAGTTCGGACCGGCCAACCGGTTTCTTTTATTTGTACACCCGGTAGCGATTTAGTTATATTACGGCCGAGCACCGTTAATTATAGAACGCACACCCCCTAGGCCTAGTAGCAGCCTGATACGTATCCAACGTATCTATAATTTATGAAGTATTCATGCCAATATATTATCATTCTCCGATGTTTTACAATCATTTTATAGCAACTTTATATCATTTTTTGGGACTAACCTATTGACCCAGTGCCCAGTGCCAGTTGCTGTTTTTTTTCTTGTTTTTTACATCGCAGAAAATCAATATCAAACGGGGTCCAAACACCGCGAAACTTTTTGGAGATTGTTTTGGACTAGAAGGAACCCAATGGGCCAGAGCTGCACCTGGGGGTGCCCCGAGGGGGGCACAACTGACCAGGGCACGCCAGGGCCCCCTGGCGCGCCCAGGTGGGTTGTGCCCACCTCGGTGGCCTCCTGTGCTCCTTCTTTGCACTATTAATTCCCAAATATTTCAAAATTCTTCGGGGTTAACCTAGATCAGAAGTTCCGCCGCCGTAGGGCTCAGTAGCCACTGAAACCAATCTAGACCCGTTTCGGCACCCTGCCAGAGGGGGGGGGAATCATCTCCGGTGGCCATCTTCATCATCCCGACGGCCACCACGATGAGGAGGGAGTAGTCCACCCTCGGGGCTGAGGGTTTGTACTACTAGCTATGTGTTTTATCTCTCTCTCTCTGATGATCTATATCATGGGCTTTGTTAGCATAGATGGATCATATGATGTTTTCCCCCTCTCTATCATGTTGTGATGAATTGAGTTTTTCCCTTTGAGATTTCGTGGTTATTAGATTGAATACTTTTATCAATTTGAGAACACTTGATATATGTCTTGCAATTGAATACTCGTGGTGACAATGGGGTATCGTATCGATTCACTTGATATATGTTTTGGAACTCAACTTGCGGATTCCCGCGGTGACATTGGGGTAATCTATGCATAGGGGTTGATGCATGTTCTTGTCCTTGTTTCTCCAGTAGAAATCTTGGGGCACTCTTGTAGTTCTTTGTGTGGATTGAGTATTATGAATATGAATATGCTTTGGTGTTATTCTAGTACGAACTCTAGGATAGATCGTACGGAAAAAATAGCTTTGCGTTATTTTAGTACAAACTCTTGAATAGATCGAACAGAAAGAATAGCTTTGAGGTGGTTTAGTACCCTACAAACAATTCCTATCTTTTGTTCTCCGCTAACAGGAACTCGGGAGTGATTCTTTGTTACACTTTGAGGGATAATCATATGATCCAACTATGCTAGCATTGTTGAGAGGTTGCACTAAAGAAAGTACGGCCCTAGGCCTTGTTTTGAAGCATTGCAACACCGTTTTTGTGCCCGTTTACTATTAGTTACCTTGCTGTTTTTATAATTTCAGATTACAAAAACCAATATCTACAATCCATATTACACTTTTATCACCATCTCTTCGCCGAACTAGTGCACCTATAAAATTTGCCATTGTATTGGGTGTGTTGGGGACATAAGAGATTTCTTGTATTTGGTTGCAGGGTCGTTTGAGAGAGACCATCTTCATCCTACACCTCTCATGGATTGATAAACCTTAGGTCATCCACTTGAGTGAAAAGTGCTACTGTCCTACAAAACTCTGCGCTTGGAGGCCCAACACGTGTCTACAAGAATAAAGTTGCGTAGTAGACATCAAGCTCTTTTCTGGCACCGTTGCCGGGGAGGTAAGTGCTTGAAGGTATATCTTTAGATCTTGCAATTGAATCTTTTAGTTTCTTGTTTTATCACTAGTTTGGTTTATAAAAGAAAACTACAAAAAATGGAATTGAGGTTGCATCATATTATTGATCATCTTTATAATATCTTTCTTGAAAATGATGGATCGGAAAATTGTGCTCAAATGTTAGAAGAAGAAGTCAATAAAATGTTTGGCACAAAATCTTTGAATGATGAGCATGATTGCAATGTTGTTGGTATGAACTCTTTTAATATCAATGATGCTAATGATATGCAAATCCATAAGCTTGGGGATGCTATGTTTGATGAAGATGATATTTTTAGTCCCCCAAGTTTTGATGAGAAAATTTATTATGATGAAAGCATGACTCCTATCTATGATGATTATGGTGATGACATTTATGCTATATTGAATAATGATAACCATGAAACTTGTCATCATGATTTTAATTTTCAATCCGATGATAGTTATTTTGTTGAGTTTGCTCCCAGTACTATACATGAGAATAATTTTGCTTATGTGGAGAGTAATAAAATTTCTATGCTTATGCATCATGAAAAGAATGCTTTATGTGATAGCTATATTGTTGAATTCATTCATGATGCTACTGAAAATTATTATGAGAGAGGAACATATGCTTGTAGGTATTGCAATAATATCAAGTTTCCTCTCTATGTGTTGAAAATCTTGAAGTTTTTCTTGTTTTGCCTTCCTATGCTAGTTGATTCTTGTTCCCATAAATTGTTTGCTCACAAAATCCTTATGCATAGGAAGTGGGTTAGACTTAAATTTGCTTGTCATGTGCTTCATGATGCTCTGCTCTCTTCATGTTTCAATTCTTATCTTTTATGCGAGCATCATTGGAATCATCATGCCTAGCTTAAAAGGCATAAAAGAAAAGCGCTTGTTGGGAGACAACCCAACACTTTTACTTACTGTTTTTGTGTGTTCACATGATTATGCTACTATAGTAATCATGTTTTATTGCTTTAGTTTCAATAAAGTGCCAAGTAAAGCCTCTAGGATCTTGTTGGGTGATAGTTACTTTGATCTTGCTGAAAAACAGAAACTTATGCGCTCACAAAAATAATTCTTATTTTTAACAGAAGAGTGCTATTGAGTTGATTCTTTTTGCAGAAAATTAATATACAAATTTCTAAAGTGGTCCTAAAGTTTCAGAATTTTGGGAGTAGCAGAAGTACGGTTTGATGGCAGATTACTACAGACTGTTCTGTTTTTGACAGATTCTGTTTTCAATACATAGTTTGCTTGTTTCCTAGTTTCTATGGCTTATATTGCTCAATATAAATTGTAGATATGATATGATATAGTAGGCATTGTGTGAGAACAATTATGAATCTTGTCTTTGGCACTACGAAAAGTGGAATGGTTTGCTCTTTATCATACTAACCTATCTCACAAAGTTCCATTAAGTTTTGTGTGATTGAAGTTTTCAAGTTTTGGGTGAGATATCGATATGAGGAGAATAAGGAGTGACAAGAACCTAAGCTTGGGGATTCCCAAGGAACCCCCAAGGAAATATTCAAGGAATATCCAAGCAACTAAGCTTGGGGATGCCCCGGAAGGCATCCCCTCTTTCGTCTCCAACATTATCGGCAACCTCACTTGGAGCTATGTTTTCATTCATCACATGATATGTGTTTTGCTTGGAGCGTCAATTTATTTTGTTAGGACATGCTTTCTGTTATTTATAATAATGTTTTGCATCTTTTATTTTAATAAAAGTATCAATGATAGCCTTTGCCATGCTTATTTTGCAAGTATACATGTTGCTGTTTGAAAACAGAAAGTTTACCGCCCTTGCAAAAATTCCCTAGAAAAGTCAGAATGTGATAAAATGTTAAAACTTTTTGCAAAATGAGCTATGATAAATTTTATACAGTGGGGTAAATTTTCATAATTTTTGGAGTTAAAGAAGTATTTATACTCTTGCATTCTTTACAGACTGTATTGTTTTGGCAGATTGCTATTATATTTGCATTGTTTGCATATGTTTGCTTGTTTAATGATTCTATTTGAGGATAGGAGTATTAAATATGCAAAGGCATTTAGTATGCAATGTTGAATAATAATTTTAGTGATTTTCTACAGTAGAGAATGATATGGTTTTTGCATTTGTTTATACTAACTTATCTCACGAGTTCTTGTTGAGTTTTGTGTGGATGAAGCTTTTGAGATTTAGGAAAACCGTGATATGAGAAGAATTAAGGAGACACAAAATCTCAAGATTGGGGATGCCCAAGGCACCCAAAAAATATTTCAAGAAGTCTCAAGCATCTAAGCTTGGGGATGCCCCGGTAGGCAACCCACCTTTCTTCTTCAACAATTATCGGTTAGTATCGGTTGAGTCTAAGTTTCTGCTTCTTCACATGATGTGTGCTATTCTTAGAATGTCATTTTATTTTGTTTTGCTTGCTTATTTAATAAAATATTTACATCTTATTTTTTCTAAATAAAATAGAGACCTCAAATAATTGCGAGGGAGGCTAAGTAAACGGCATTCACATCCCGTAAATGAAACTCTTTTCTATGACATTTACTCTTGTGCTTCACTTATACCCTGTGAGTAAATTGTTGAATAAATTGAATGTCATGAAGTTGAAATCATATCATGCCTAGTGGTAGCTTCACATTGAACAAATTTAGTTTTGTTTCTGTTATAAAATAGTAGACAATTTTATTATTATTTTAAAAAATTATTTTCTTTAGTTTTGTATGAAAACTTGTATAGGTCCTAGTTAGAGTTTTATAGTAGCTTTTTATTTGCTTCTTTTTGTAAATAAATTTTTAAGAAAAATACTTTATGTTAACTTAGTTGTTTTATATTTTTTTTGTTAATTTATTAGTTTAGTATTTTTTCTTTGTTCTTAAGTTTTTGCTTAGACAAAATTATATTAGTTGTTTGTAGTAAAGTCTTAGAATTTCCATAGTAGTTTTTCTTTGTAGTTTTATTTGAGGGTTCTTTGGAATCCGTTTGAGTTTTATTATTGAGTTTCCTTGTTGTTTTGATTGTTATTTTGAGTTCTAGAATGATTGCTTATGTGAATGTCATGTTTATTATTATAGATTTCATCAGAGAGTTGCATATAGTCTTATCAAGTTTCTGAGAGTGTTATTATCTTCATCAACTTACCAGGAAAGTTCACTTTGACCGTGTTTTTCATACTATGTTCTATTTGCATGTAGTAGCACCCTTTCAACAATCCCTCCAGTAGTGTTATTGAATCTTGTAGTTGAGTAGAATGCATGAGGTAGGAACCCATCTCCCTGTTACCAAGCCGGAGACGTTATATAGTTTTAATGCTACACTGAAGTAGACGGGGTTGGTATGAGTGTTAGGAAGTGGTGTAAAGAAGGAGGACTCTACGTCAATGACGATAACTTCATGAAGGCATAGGCAAGGACTGCATCGTCGGGACCTCAAGACTTCAAGACCTCAAGATTTCGAGACTTGAGACAAGAATTCAATACACACTACTGGGTGAAGGACGGATTTGATGGGTACCCTGGAGAAACCAATGGATGGCCGGGATGCATGGAGGAGTGCCATCACATCTTGCGGAAAGCTTCACCCAGACTCAAGGAGACGAAAGAATACTTCATGCCCGGAAGCTTACCTGTGCAACCGCAAGTCAGTATGGACTCTGGCTTGGTTGACCTTAGTGGTGACTCTGGCTGGGACGGTACTAGCACATGTAGAACCACGGTAGGATTGGATGAGCACCGGACAGTGGTCAGGGGAACTCTTCGAAAGACCATGTTTTGGCCGTCTTGTTCTCAAATGCCCTGAAGCGCGAGAACGTAAAAAGAGGGATCGAATCTTGCGGGTCAAGTGTACAAAACTCTACAGAGGGTTAAAACCTAATCGATTAGCTGTGTCCCTGATTACGGACAATTTGAGCCTCTGGACTTGGATCTATCTCAGAACTCTCAACAACAGACTGATAACATAATTGCGGGCAACTTATGATAATTTGGGCTGTGAGACATCGGTTGGCGGAACAATGTCATGATAGAGAACTCCGTAGTTTAGACTCCGGTTATTTCCTTTGATGTAGGGAAAATAAAACTAGCTTTTACGCAGGCCGAGAGCCACAAAGCCATATTGCATATAGTATAGTTTTATCATCTATTTTTCTTACAGTGATCTTGCCAGTACATCCAATGTACTGACCTACACGGCTGCAACATATCATGTTCTAGGATTATTTCTACGATGAGTGAGTTTCCTTGTTGGGTTACGGTCTACACTCAACCTGCCGATGACGTTGATGGGACTCCACACTGCTACCTCTTGAGCACTTGCGTTGGTTTTCCCTTGAAGAAGAAAGGGTGGTGCAGCAAAGTAGCGTAAGTATTTCCCTCAGTTTTTGAGGACCAAGGTATCAATCCAGTAGGAGGGTACAGGCCAGTCCCTCGCACCTACACAAAACAAATAAATCCTCGCAACCAATGCGATAAGGGGTTGTCAATCCCTACACGGTCACTTACGAGAGTGAGATATGATAGATATGATAAGATAATATTTTTGGTATTTTATGATAAAGATGCAAAGTAAAATAAAAGCAATGAAAATAACTAAGTATTGGAAGATTTAATATGCTGAAGATAGACCCAGGGGCCATAGGTTTCACTAGTGGCTTCTCTCGAGAGCATAAGTATTTTACGGTGGGTGAACAAATTACTGTTGAGCAATTGACAGAATTGAGCATAGTTATGAGAATATCTAAGTATGATCATGTATATAGGCATCACGTCCGAGACAAGTAGACCGACTCCTGCCTGCATCTACTACAATTACTCCACACATCGACCGCTATCCAGCATGCATCTAGAGTATTAAGTTCATAATAACAGAGTAACACCTTAAGCAAGATGACATGATGTAGAGGGATAAACTCATGCAATATGATGAAAACCCCATCTTGTTATCCTCGATGGAAACAATACAATACGTGCCTTGTTGCCCCTACTGTCACTGGGAAAGGACACCGCAAGATTTAACCCAAAGCTAAGCACTTCTCCTATTGCAAGAAAGATCAATCTAGTAGGCCAAACCAAACTGATAATTCGCAGAGACTTGCAAAGATAACCAATCATACAAAAAATAATTCAGAGAAGATTCAAATATTGTTCATAGATAAACTTGATCATAAACCCACAATTCATCTCTCTCAACAAACACACCGCAAAAGAAGATTACATCGAATAGATCTCCACAAGAGAGGGGGAGAACTTTGTATTGAGATCCAAAAAGAGAGAAGAAGCCATCTAGCTAATAACTATGGACCCGAAGGTCTGAGGTAAAATACTCACACTTCATCGGAGAGGCTATGGTGTTGATGTAGAAGCTCTTCGTGATCGATGCCCCCTCCAGCGGAGCTCCGGAACAGGCCCCAAGATGGGATCTCGTGGATACAGAAAGTTATGGCAGAGGAATTAGGGTTTTGGCTCCGTATCTGATCGTTTGGGGGTACGTAGGTATATATAGGAGGAAGAAGTACATCAGTGGAGCAACAGGGGGCCCACGAGGGTGGAGGGCGCGCCCGGGGGGGAGGGGGGGTAGGTGCGCCCCCTACCTCGTGGCCTCCCTGTTGGTTTCTTGACGTAGGGTCCAAGTCTCCTGGATCATGTTTGGTGAGAAAATCACGTTCTTGAAGGTTTCATTCCATTTGGACTCCGTTTGATATTCCTTTTTTTCAAAACCCTAAAATAGGCAAAAAACAGCAATTCTGGGCTGGGCCTCCGATTAATAGGTTAGTCCCAAAAATAATATAGAAGTGTATAATAAAGCCCAATAATGTCAAAAACAGTAGATAATATAACATGGAGCAATCAAAAATTATAGATACGTTGGAGACGTATCAAGCATCCCCAAGCTTAATTCCTACTCGTCCTCGAGTAGGTAAATGATAAAAACAGAATTTTTGATGTGGAATGCTACTTGGCATATTTTCAATGTAATTCTTCTTAATTGTGGTATGAATATTTAGATCCAAAATATTCAAGACAAAAGTTCAATATTGACAAAAAAATAATAATACTTCAAGCATACTAACTAATCAATTATGTCTCCTCAAAATAACATGGCCAAAGAAAGTTATCCCTACAAAATCATATAGTGTAGCTATGCTCTATCTTCTCCACACAAAGTATTTAAATCATGCACAACCCCGATGACAAGCCAAGCAATTGTTTCATACTTTTGACATTCTCAAAACTTTTTCAATCTTCACGCAATACATGAGCGTGAGCCATGGACAAGCACTATAGGTGGAATAGAATGGTGGTTGTGAAGGAGACAAAAAGGAGAAGATAGTCTCACATTGACTAGGCGTATCAACGGGCTATGGAGATGCCCATCAATAGATATCAATGTGAGTGAGTCGGGATTGCCATGCAACGGATGCACTAGAGCCATAAGTGTATGAAAGCTCAAAAAGAAACTAAGTGGGTGTGCATCCAACTTGCTTGCTCACGAAGACCTAGGGCATTTTGAGGAAGCCCATCATTAGAATATGCAAGCCAAGTTCTATAATGAAAAATTCCCACTAGTATATGAAAGTGATAACAAAGGAGACTCTCTATCATGAAGATCATGGTGCTACTTTGAAGCACAAGTGTGATAAAAGGATAGTAGCATTGTCCCTTCTCTCTTTTTCTCTCATTTTTTTATTTGGGCCTTCTCTTTTTTATGGCCTCTTTTTTTTTGTCCGGAGTCTCATCCCGACTTGTGGGGGAATCATAGTCTCCATCATCCTTTCCTCACTGGGAAAATGCTCTAATAATGAACATCATTACACTTCTATTTTCTTACAACTCAAGAATTACAATTCGATACTTAGAACAAAATATGACTCTATGTGAATGCCTCCGGCGGTGTACCGGGATATGCAATGACTCAAGAGTGACATGTATGAAAGAATTATGAACGGTGGCTTTGCCACAAATACAATGTCAACTACATGATCATGCAAAGCAATATGACAATGATGGAGCGTGTCATAGTAAACGGAACGGTGGAAAGTTGCATGGAAATATATCTCGGAATGGCTATGGAAATGCCATGATAGGTAGGTAAGGTGGCTGTTTTGAGGAAGGTATATGGTGGGTGTATGATACCGGCGAAAGGTGCGCGATATTAGAGAGGCTAGCAAAGGTGGAAGGGTGAGAGTGCGTATGATCCATGGACTCAACATTAGTCATAAAGAACTCATATACTTATTGCAAAAATCTACAAGTTATCAAAGCAAAGTATTACGCGCATGCTCCTAGGGGGGTAGATTGGTAGGAAAAGACCATCGCTCGTCCCCGACCGCCCCACATAAGGAAGACAATCAATAAATAAATCATGCTCCGACTTTATCACATAACGGTTCACCATACGTGCATGCTATGGGAATCACAAACTTTAACACAAGTATTTCTCAAATTCACAACTACTCAACTAGCATGACTCTAATATCACCATCTCCATATCTCAAAACAATTATCAAGCATCAAACTTCTCATAGTATTCAACACACTCATAAGATAATTTTATTATTAATCTTGTATACCTAGCATATAGGATTATTTAAGCAAATTACCATGCTATTTAAGAATCTCAAAATAATCTAAGTGAAGCATTAGAGATCAATAGTTTCTACAAAAAAAATCCATCATCGTGCTCTAAAAGATATAAGTGAAGCACTAGAGCAAAACTATATAACTCAAAAGATATAAGTGAAGCACATAGAGTATCCTAATAATTTCCGAATCATGTGCGTCTCTCTCAAAAGGTGTGTACAGCAAAGATGATTGTGGTAAACTAACAAATAAAGACTCAAATTATACAAGACGCTCCAAGCAAAACACATATCATGTGGTGAATAAAAATATAGCTCCAAGTAAAGTTACCGATAGAAGTAGACGAAAGAGGGGATGCCATCCGGGGCTTCCCCAAGCTTTGGCTTTTATGTGTCCTTAGATTATCTTGGGGGTTCCATGGGCATCCCCAATCTTAGTCTCTTGCCACTCCTTGTTCCATAATCCATCAGATCTTTACCCAAAACTTGAAAACTTCACAACACAAAACTTAAAGTAGAAAATCTCGCGAGCTCCGTTAGCGAAAGAAAACAAAGGACCACTTCAAGGTACTGTAATGAACAAATTCTTTATTTATATTGGTGTTAAACCTACTGTATTCCAACTTCTCTATGGTTTATAAACTATTTTACTAGCCATAGATTCATCAAAATAAGCAAACAACACACGAAAAACAGAATCTGTCAAAAACAGAACAGTCTTTAGTAATCTGCAGCTAGCGCAAGATCTGGAACCCCAAAAATTCTAAAAGAAATTGTGGACGTGAGTAATTTATCTATTAATCATTTTCAGAAATAATTAACTAAATAGAACTTTCCAAATAAAAATTTCAGCAGTTCTCGTGAGCGCTAAAGTTTCTGTTTTTTACAGCAGGATTAACAAGACTTTCCGCAAGTCTTCCCAACGGTTCTACTTGGTACAAACACTAATTAAACACAAAAAAACACAACTAAAAAAGAGGCTAGATAAATTATTTATTACTAAACAGGAGAAAAAAGCAAGGAATAAAAAATAAAATTGGGTCACCTCCCAACAAGTGCTATCGTTTAACGCCCCTAGCTAGGCATAAAAAGCAAGGATAGATCTAGGTATTGCCATCTTTGGTAGGTAATCCATAAGTGGCTCTCATAATAGATTCATAAGGTAATTTAATTTAATTTGTAGGAAAGTGTTCCATGCCTTTCCTTAACGGAAATTGGAATCTAATATTTCCTTCCTTCATATCAATAATTGCACTAATCATTCTAAGGAAAGGTCTACCAAGAATAATAGGACATGAAGGATTGCAATCTATGTCAAGAACGATAAAATCTACGGGCACATAATTCCTATTTGCAAAAAAAAGAACATCATTAATTCTTCCCATAGGTTTCTTAATACTGGAATCCGCAAGGTGCAAGTTTAGAGAGCAATCATCAAAATCACGGAAACCTAACAAATCACACAAAGTCTTTGGGATCGTGGAAACACTAGCACCCAAATCACACAAAGCATAGGATTCATGATCTTTAATTTTAATTTTAATAGTTAGTTACCACTCATCATAAAGTTTTCTAGGGATAGAAACTTCCAACTCAAGTTTTTCTTCATAAGATTGCATCAAAGCATCAACAATATGTTTGGTAAAAGCTTTATTTTGACTATAAACATGAGGAGAATTTAGCATGGATTGCAACAAGGAAATACAATCTATCAAAGAGCAATTATCATAATTAAATCCCTTGAAATCCAAAATAGTAGGTTCATTAACATCTAGAGTTTTGATCTCTTCAATCCCGCTTTTATCAAATTTAGCATCAAGATCTAAAAACTCCGAATTTTTGGAACGCCTTC
Organism: Triticum dicoccoides; assembly: GCF_002162155.2. NCBI lineage: Eukaryota > Viridiplantae > Streptophyta > Magnoliopsida > Poales > Poaceae > Triticum > Triticum dicoccoides. The sequence goes on along the minus strand of NC_041390.1, from coordinate 309,397,872 downwards.
TAGGTAAAGGTGGATCATATCTAGTCCCATAATTATTAGGATTCATATTGCAAAACAAAGATTTAATAGGGGACACATCAATAACTTTTCGATCTTCATCTTTATTATCATGGAAACTAGAAGAACACACTCTTATAAAGGAATCTTTCTTAGCACGTATCCTAGCGGTTCTTTCTTTGCACTCATCAATGGAAATTATCATGGCTTTGAGAGACTCATTAATATCATGCTTAGGAGGAATAGATCTAAGTTTCAAAGAATCAACATCAAGAGAAATTCTATCAACGTTCCTAGCCAACTCATCAATTTTAAGCAATTTTTCTTCAATCAAAGCATTGAAATTCTTTTGCGAAGTAATAACTTTAATATTAGATTCAAAATCAGAGGACATCTTATTATAATTTCTATAAGAATTGTTGTAGGAATTACCATAATTATTAGAGGAATTGCTAGGATAAGGCCTAGGATTAAAGTTTCCTCTATACGCGTTGTTACCAAAATTGTTCCTACCAACAAAATTCACATCTATAGATTCATTATTATTCTCAATAAAATTAGACAAAGGCATATCACTAGGATCAGAAGAAACACCTTTATTAGCAAATAATTTCATAAGTTCATCCATCTTTCCACTCAAAACATTAATTTCTTCTATCGTATGCACTTTCTTATTAGTAGATGTTTCAGTGTGCCATTGAGAATAATTAACCATAATATTATCTAGGAGTTTAGTAGCTTCTCCTAAAGTGATTTCCATAAAAGTGCTTCTTGCGGCCGAATCTAAAAGATTTCTAGAAGCAAAATTCAATCCGGCATAAAATTTTTGTATAATCATCCACAAATTTAAACCATGAGTAGGGCAATTACGTATCATTAATTTCATCCTCTCCCAAGCTTGTGCAACATGTTCATGATCAAGTTGCTTAAAATTCATAATATCGTTTCTAAGAGAGATGATCTTAGAGGAAGGAAAATACTTAGAGATAATAGCATCTTTGCACTTATTCCACGAATCAATACTATTTTTAGGCAAAGACGAAAACCAAGCTTTAGCACGATCTCTAAGCAAAAAAGGAAATAGCTTCAATTTAACAATATCATTATCCACATATTTCTTCTTTTGAATATCACACAAATCAAAGAAGCTATTTAGATGAGTAGCGGCATCTTCACTAGGAAGGCCAGAAAACGGATCTTTCATGACATGATTGAGCAAGACAACATTAATTTCACAACATTCAGCATCGGTAAGAGGAGCAATCAGAGTGCTAATAAAATCATTGTTGTTGGTATTGGTAAAGTCACACAATTTAGTGTTATCTTGAGCCATCGTGACAAGCAAGCAATCCAACACACAAGCAAACAAGAAACAGGCAAAAAGAGGCAAACGGGAAAGAGAGGGAGGATAGAAAGAGTTGGGGCGAATAAAACGGCAAGGGTGAAGTGGGGGAGAGGAAAGCGAGAGGCAAATGACAAATAATGTAATGCGGGAGATAAGGGTTTGTGATGGGTACTTGGTATGTTGACTTTTGCGTAGACCTCCCCGGCAACTGCGCCAGAAATCCTTCTTGCTACCTCTTGAGCACTTGCGTTGGTTTTCCCTTGAAGAGGAAAGGGTGGTGCAGCAAAGTAGCGTAAGCATTTCCCTTAGTTTTTCAGAACCAAGGTATCAATCCAGTACGAGGTTACGCGCCAGTCCCTGGCACCTACACAAAACAAATAAATCCTCGCAACCAACGCGATAAGGGGTTGTCAATCCGTACACGGTCACTTACGAGAGTGAGATCTGATAGATATGATAAGATAATATTTTTGGTATTTTTATGATAAAGATGCAAAGTAAAATAAAAGCAATGAAAATAACTAAGTATTGGAAGATTTAATATGATGAAGATAGACCCCGGGGCCATAGGTTTCACTAGTGGCTTCTCTCGAGAGCATAAGTATTTTACGGTGGGTGAACAAATTACTGTTGAGAAATTGACAGAATTGAGAATAGTTATGAGAATATCTAAGTATGATCATGTATATAGGCATCATGTCCGAGACAAGTAGACCGACTCCTACCTACATCTACTACTATTACTCCACACATCGACCGCTATCCAGCATGCATCTAGAGTATTAAGTTCATACGAACAGAGTAACACCTTAAGCAAGATGACATGATGTAGAGGGATAACCTCATGCAATATGATGAAAACCCCATCTTGTTATCCTCGATGGCAACAATACAATACGTGCCTTGCTGCCCCTACTGTCACTGGGAAAGGACACCGCAAGATTGAACCCAAAGCTAAGCACTTCTCCCATTGTAAGAAAGATCAATCTAGCAGGCCAAACCAAACTGATAATTCGAAGAGACTTGCAAAGATAACCAATCATACATAAAAGAATTCAGAGAAGATTCAAATATTGTTCATAGATAAACTTGATCATAAACCCACAATTCATCGGTCTCAACAAACACACCGCAAAAGAAGATTACATCGAATAGATCTCCACAAGAGAGGGGGGGAACTTTGTATTGAGATCCAAAAAGAGAGAAGAAGCCATATAGCTAATAACTATGGACCTGAAGGTCTGAGGTAAACTACTCACACTTCATCGGAGAGGCTATGGTGTTGATGTAGAAGCCCTCCGTGATCGATGCCCCCTCCGGCGGAGCTCCGGAACAGGCCCCAAGATGGGATCTCATGGATACAGAAAGTTACGGCGGTGGAATTAGGGTTGTGGCTCCGTATCTGATCGTTTGGGGGTACGTAGGTATATATAGGAGGAAGAAGTACGTCGGTGGAGCAACAGGGGGCCCACGAGGGGGGAGGGCGCGCCTGGGGGGTAGGCGCGCCCCCTACCTCGTGGCCTCCCTGTTGGTTTCTTGACGTAGAGTCCAAGTCTCCTGGATCATGTTTGGTGAGAAAATCACGTTCCCGAAGGTTTCATTCTGTTTGGACTCCATTTGATATTCCTTTCCTTCGAAACCCTAAAATAGGCAAAAAACAGCAATTCTGGACTGGGCCTCCGGTTAATAGGTTAGTCCCAAAAATAATATAAAAGTGTATAATAAAGCCCAATAATGTCCAAAACAGTAGATAATATAGCTTGGAGCAATAAAAAATTATAGATACATTAGAGACGTATCACACACCCGTTTGATTGTTTCCGCTGAGACTTATGAGGTATATATATATATATAAGTTTTACGTTATTTACACATGTGATTGCACTTTGATATATACATTGATGTATTGTGTGTGCCAGCATACTGATCCAGGGATGGCACAGATACATAGAGGCTTGACCGTTTGAGGTTGGGTCGCTACAGATATGGTATCGGAGCACATGTTGACTATAGGACGTGACCCTAGAAACTGGAAAACCCTTAGGACATGATATATCTAAAACTCTATTTTCAAAAAGATCCTTTACTTCTCATCTTTTCTGTTTTTACCAAATATTCCCTCTTACCTCAAATAGTTAGAATATACCCCTTTCCCTTTTGACCACACAGAGAATCAACTGAAGCCACTCTGAGAAGGACTAAATCTCGGACAAATAATGACCATTTCAAAGTAAATAAGATTTCACCATACATTTCGGAGAAAGAAGCTACAACCATCGAAGTCTCTGAAGACTTGAAGAAATTGGAGACCCTGAAGAACTCCAAATACTTATTTGGCCTTTAGAATACCAAACCCCTGTTATATACTTACGTTAGATGCGCCGATTTGTGAGCTGTCATTTGTTTGATGTTTTTCCGATAGCCACAAAATAAAACCTGTTTATTCAAAACTATTGTTTGTATTGTGTGTATCTCTCCCTTTTCTTCTCTCCTATCTCATCCCAAAACCCTTGGACCCAATAGATGATGAAGGAAGACAGACTGCTATTCTCTGGTCCGATGACTCAATTGGAGGTAAAGCTATGGATTCAAAACATTGAGGATCACTTTGGGAAAAATTGATTACAATGAAGTATGAGGTTCAATATGCTCTTCAGTACTTTTTCGGGAGTGCTGCAACCTGGTGGAAAATGCATCGAGCCATACGAGGATGCAATGGAGCAAAAACTCGGGAGGAATTCAAGAAGACTCTGTTGAGATCCCGTCTTATTCGGAAGCACTATGATAACCCGAAGAAGAAACCTTGTGCTTGCAAGATTTGCGGAGAAATAGGACACACCAATGAAGAACACAAGGATGGATGCCCTCATTGTGAAGGAAATCACCCAGCTGAAGAATGCCCGACTAGGCAAGTTACGTGTTTCCTGTGTGAAGGAACTATGCACTGCCTTGCTCAGTGTTACCTTTACCCCAAGGCACAATAAATTACCAAGCAACAGAAAGGAGCCCTCAGAAAAAGTTTAGAAGAACCCGTGATGAAGGAAGTTGTTTAAGACCCTGAAGAAGAAGGCCTAATGTAACGCCCACGATGCGGCTATATCTCCCACGTGTCGAAGCACGACTTGGAGGCATAACCGCATTGTAAGCAATGTCGCAAGTGAGGTAATATTCACACAACCCATGTAATACATAAGGGAAAGAGATACATAGTTGGCTTACACTCGCCACTTCACACAATACATGAATAAAGCATTACATCACCAGATACAATCAAGGTCCGACTACGGAACCTGAAATAAAAGAAGACTACCCCAAATGCTACACAGATCCCCGATCATCCCAACTAGGCTCCACTACTGATCGACTAAAAAGAAACAACACAATGGACAAGATCTTCATCGAGCACCTCCTTGAGCTCGGTTGCGTCACCTGCTCGGTAACCTGGGCACCTGCAAACTGGTTTTGGAAGTATCTGTGAGTCACGGGGACTCAGCAATCTCACACCCGCGTGATCAAGACTATTTAAGCTTATAGGTAGGGTAAAAGGTATGAGGTGGAGCTGCAGCAAGCGACTAGCATATCTGGTGGCTAACATATATGCAAATGAGAGCGAGAAGAGAAGGCAAAAGCACGGTCGAGAAACTATGATCAAGAAGTGATCCTAGAACAACCTACATCAAACATAACTCCAACACCGTGTTCACTTCCCGGACCATGCCGAGAAGAGACCATCAGGGCTACACACACGGTTGATGTATTTTAATTAAGATCAACTTTAGGTTTTCTACAACCAGACATTAACAAATTCCCATCTGCCCATAACCGCGGGCGCGGCTTTCGAAAGTTCAAATCCCTGCAGGGGTGTCCCAACTTAGCCCATCACAAGCTCTCACGGTCAACGAAGGATATTCCTTCTCCCAAGACAATCCGATCAGACTCGGCATCCCGGTTACAAGACATCCTCGACAATGGTAAAACAAGTCCAGCAACACCGCCCGAATGTGCTGACAAATCCCGATAGGAGCTGCACATATCTCGTTCTCAGGGCACACTTAGATGAGACTAGCTACGAGTAAAACCAACTCTCAAGTTTCCCCGAGGTGGTCCCGAGGCAGCTCAGTCGGACCAACACTCAAAGGAGCACTGGCCTAGGGGGGTTTAAATAAAGATGACCCTTGAGTCTGCAGAACCCAAGGGAAAGAAAAGGCTAGGTGGCAAATGGTAAAACCAAGGTTGGGCATTGCTGGAGGAGTTTTATTCAAGGCGAACTGTCAAGGGGTTCTCATTATAACCCAACCGTGCAAGGAACGCAAAATCCGGGAACATAACACCGATATAACGGCAACTAGGGCGGCAAGAGTGGAACAAAACACCAGGCATAAGGCCGAGCCTTCCACCCTTTACCCAGTATATAGATGCATTAATTAAATAAGAGATATTTTGATATCCCAACAAAATATCCATGTCCCAACAAGGAACAAACTTCATCTTCACCTGCAACTAGCAACTCTATAAGAGGGGCTGAGCAAAGTGGTAACATAGCCAAACAACGGTTTTCTAGGACAATGTGGGTTAGAGGCTTGACATAGCAATACGGGAGGCATGATAAAGCATGTGGTAGGTATCGCAACATAGGCATAGCAAAAGAGTGAGCAACTAGCAAGCAAAGATAGAAGTGATTTCGAGGGTATGGTCATCTTGCCTGAAATCCCGATAGGAAGAAGAACGAGTCCATGAAGAAGACAAATGGACGTAGTCGAACAAATCCTCACAACTCCGGATCGAAACCGAAGCTAACGCGAGAAGCAAACCGGAAAGAAGCAAACAACATAGTAAACAACCACCTCATAAACATAGCATGATGCACAACCAAGTATGATGCATGTCCGGTTTAAATATGCATGGCATGGCAAAGGGCACAAACAAAACTACAAGTTAAGTGACACCACATCAATTATTTAGTTCTCTCTCGTTTAGGTACCCAACAATATTAACTGTTGTTTAAACATGGCAAGAGGTGAAGCATAACAAAACTACACCATCTAAACAATTTAAATGGGACCGGATATGACAAATAACGAATCCGGTAAATCCCCATATGCCTTAGTAATTTAAAGCAACAACAATTTTAAACATTCAAATGTTGTTAACATGATGCGGATGACATGTTCAAGTTTTATGCAGTATTTATGAAAACGTTGACATGATAAGATATGAGGCATTTGTCATCATGGCGGAAAGAAAAGGGGTGCCACGGCAATGACAACGAAAATGGTGCCACGACAACATTCCGGTTCCGGTAACTCGATTGAGATGGCGGTGCAAAAGAGAGGGTGACGGGAGCATGTCATGCAAGGATGGTGGGGTGATCCCGGCAAACGGGTGTCCCACGAGACGACGATATGGTAACAGGGAACATGCAAGAAAACATGTCGGGCACGGTGCAAACGCGAGCATTTCAAACATCGCAAGCATTCGTTCACGGACGTCGTCTCGGGGTTATACCTTCGAAGCGTGCAAACGAGATGGTTCGGGTTCGATGGGACGTAGTGGTACTTTTGGTCCTCGGTGACGAAAGAGGTACAAACGTTCTCAAGGCACTTGTCGGTCCGGACTTGGTGTAGTTGTACATGGCAAACATAGTGGTACTCAGAGTCTTGTCAAAACCCAAGCGACGATAGTCGTACACGACGCGTTGTGGAAGTAGTTGTACTCGCGAACTTCGGCGGCGGTAGTCGTTCAGGGTTTTGGCGGTTCGTCGTGTAGCCGTACATGTTCGACGTGGTACACAGTTCGAAGTCGTGCATGTCCTGTAGATGTTCAGGGTCACCGTGAGGAACTTGTCGAATCCAGGGTCTCAGTCGTCGGTAGTGGTACCCGTTTCGAAGGTGAACTTGACGAATTCGAATCCCTTCAGGGTTGTCGTGGTACTTGGGGTCTTCGGACTCTCCTGTCCCGTTCTTGCGACAGTAGTACTGGAAGTAGAGGCACACGACGTCTTGTCGAAAATCACGGCGGCGGTAGTTGTACACACGTTGTAGTCAAACTTGATGGAACCAACGTCCTCGAGGGTAGTCATGGTACTCGTCGCATTCCGAAACCGAAGTGGTACTTGGCAATATCCGTGACGGTCTTGACGTTTCGGTGTGGTGTAGTGGTACATGTCAACGGTCATCGTGGTACTTGGTGTCTCACACTTGCTGATCCCGTCGACTCGAAGGGGGTACTTGGTACAATCCGCATAGTCATGCACTTGTCGTCGAGGAACTTGACGGATCCAAGCCTTCCGACGGTAGTGGGATTTGTATAAACGTGGTGTAGTTGTACTTGCCGGTGGTGGTGCTTGGCGAAAAACCGAGATGGTCTTGACGTTAACAGCCACAAGCGGGGGTGCACGGAGGATGCGTCTTGCGTTCCTCGCGGAGGTGGTCTTGACCATGGCGTTCCTGCGGTAGCCGGAGAGCTCATGGCCTACAGCAGCAGCAAGGTGCGGCTCCGGTGGAGGGACATGGCGCGCAGGGGCATCGAGGCGAGGAAGAGGCCATGGCAGGAGGCGCGGCTCGGCTTTTGGAAGGAGGCACGCTGTGAAGGCATGCCTCGCGGTCCACCAAAAGGAGCAGGAGAGGCGCGCGGGGGAACCACAACGAGGAGAAGGGAGCAAAGGCATGCCGGAGTAGCTGGTGGCGCCTGGTCACCGGCGAGGAGACGAGCGCGGGGTCGGACGCTGCTGCGGGGTACTCGGGACCTGACGGCGGCATGACGCGGGCGCCGGGGCCGCCGGAGTTGGCCCCTCGGGTGGAGGCGCGGGGAGGACTCTGCTGCGAGGCCGTGGCATTGGCGCAGCGGAGATGCGGCTTCGCAGCAGCTCGCATGGGAGGACGAAGAAGGAGCGGAGGAGAGGACGGTGCGGGGTCTGCAGGATCCGATGAGGGGCGGCGGCGTCTCGAGCTCCTGGTGGCCGGGAGACAGAGCACAGGCAGGAGGGGAGGGCGACGGGGTCTGGAGGAGGAAGAGCGAGGGGGTCTGCACTCCCTAGCGATGCATGTGTGTGAGTGAGTGACGGCGCGGGGGGAAAACGAGAGGGACAGGGAGATCGAGCAGAGCTGAGCGAGGGGGAAGATGGGATCGAGCTTGGGGTCTCTCCTAGCGGCGCGAGGGGAAAACGAGAGGGAGAAGGGAGTCGGGCTCCCTGGTGTCTAGGGTTAGCAGCGTTAGGTGGGTTGGGGCCGGCCCAGTAGAAAGGAGGGGTCAGCTGGGCTTGCTGGATTGGGCTCTCCCTCTCCTCTCTTTCTTCTTTAAACGAAAATAAAAATAGAGAGAGAGGAAAAAGAAGGGGGGGTTAGGGAAAAGAGTTTGAGCAGGAGGACAATTTTCCTAGACTCATAAAAATAAACATGACCGCAGAAAAAATAGAAGTGGCAAGATTGCAGGAATTAAATTCAAATTCATTTGAATATAGTTCAAATGGTTTTGAATTGGGACTAGGTTCGGTGTGGCCAAAAATGTTCGGGTTTTTGGTGGAGCTCTGGAATATGATGAAAGAATATATGGAAAAGTTGGAGACCAAGAATTAAGATAACAACGACATTGGGATATTCTGCAAGTGTGTTTATGGGTGAATCCAATTTATTGGAATATTTAATATAGCTCCCTAATATCGGGAGGATATGTTATAAAGAGAATCACCACGTGAATTCCCTCGGTTTAAATGGATCGAAGATCCATACGGTTTATTTAGTGGAGTTAAGAAAAGAAATGACATGATGGCATGATGACATGATGCAATGCACACGATGCAAAGATGAATGCAACATACGAAACAAAACACACAACGAAACCTGGAAACCCTGGAAGGCATCTGCAGCTCCGGTCTTGGGGCGTTACAACACTCCACCACAACGAGAGGATCTCGTCCCGAGATCTAGGATGGCACCGGAGGGAAAACGAAAGAGGAAGAGAAAAGGTAAAACTAAGTTGCTTCTTTGACAAACGAGTGAAACCACGAACCTTGAGAGGTTGAACAATTGAAAGAAGGAATGCAGCGAAGAAGAACAAAGTTGAAAGCACTCTGATAGGGAAGAGTTTCAAGGAAGAACAAATTCGGACAACACTCCGGTTGAAACGGAAGGCAAAAACTTGACAAAATGAAAAGAACTTGAGCAAAAGGGCACAACACTCCGGTTAAATGGGATAAGCAAGGAAAAGAATATGAACTTTGATAAAATGGGATGATGGTTGAAGAAAGCAATATCACAATGCCTCCGGAATGAAAGAATAGAAGTTGGATCATTGTAATAAAAGAATGGAGTTGAAAAAGCCAACTTCCGCCACAAATGAGCTTGGAAAGCACCCTTCCAAGAAAGAAATAACGAAGTTGCTGGAAAAAACAACAATGAAAAGAGTAAGCTGGTAGTGGGCTTATGAAAAACTTCTCAAAACTATGAGGTGAAATTCTGCCACTAACGGAACAATAGATTGACTTGATATCAAGAAGGAGATGATAAACTTATTCACCGGAAGGATAAAAGAAGCACTTGGGTCATTTATAAACACCATAAATAGCAACAATCCTCGGGGAAAGCTTTAGGTGAAATGTAACCCAAGAAAACTCCAACGAAGAGGTTGATGGATTTAAAATACCTCATTCTTAACAACATGTGAATCATGAAGCATGAACTCAAATTATCAAGAATGCCATAATACCACCTCCAATGATATGATAGAAAGAATTGCGCTGCGGATTGCAAGATGAAGAATGCTTGAACTCCTCAGAAAAGAATCTCAATGAAAAAAACTTCTAGAAGGAATTAAATCCTTTATGAACCATCATGTAGAACCTTCATGAAGAACTCCAGTAAACAAAAGAATGATCAAACGGAAGGGAGAGAAGTTGAAAACACAAGGTGAATCCTTGTAACGATTTAGATGAATCTCCGTGATAATATAATTGAGAGAGTTTGGAACTCCTGGAAAAGAAAAGATACATCATTTCGAACTGAGAATGTGATATGATGACCCAATCCGGAAAGCAGGAATTGAATTTACTCGATGAAACAAGAATAAGAATTACATTATGCTTATCCTTCACCAATTAAATTGATGACAACCGATGGATTTGGCACACTACTTATTCTCGTAGAAACGATTAAGAGAGATATAAATCAAACCTGAGAAGGTCTTCAACGAACCACCGGTAGGATTTGAAAGCAACGAACGAATTGATACGGTAACGAAGGAAAAGAACTCTTGAACGAACCACCGCAAGAATTGAAAACGAACGAAGTAAAGGGGTGAATCACCGGTAAGAATTAGCAAATTAACGCATTAGAGAGTTTAGATACAAGAGAGCGAAGAGATCATGAACTGATTAGAGAATATACTTGAATGATGCACCGGTTAGATTTGGAGAATGTGAGCTGCCAGCTGAAATGAATAATATTTGAAAAGATGGCCTTCAGAGGAAAGAAATGGAAAACAACTCATGAAATGCTCTGGATGGGTGAAAATAATTCTCACGATCAAAAACAATTATGAGAGGATGTCATAAGGCTAGCACCATGAATCTTGAAGAGAAAGGAACAAGATTTAGAGAAAATCTTCTTTGGTCTTCAAATGATGAGAATGACAATGAGAAACACCACCATGAATTGTTGATGCACTCCGGAATGAAAAATAGAAAAGGTTGAGCCAATGATGAAAGAATTTGAAAGATCTTGGAGAAAGACATTTGACCGATGACAATTCATTCTTACGTCAAACTTTAGAAGATTTGAGAATAACTCCGGGAGAATAAGAAGAGTTAGGTAAGATCCTGGGAAAAGACCTGTGGGTTAGGGCCCAATCAAAAGATACACCGTTGAACAATTTGAAAGAGAGATTGCACCGGTTGAAATAAATGGCTTGAATGAGGTAACATCCTCGCAAAAGCTTGAACGAAATGAGAATGGAAACTTGAGTCTTCGAGATATCTTGAGCACTCCGGAACAATAGAATAGCAAGATTGGATGATTAAGAGGTGCACCGGCATGAGAAAGCATGGAAACAAGGAAAGGATATGATCAACAAAGCTTGACTTGAATCCACCAGAGAAGAAAACGAATGAAGAATGATGAACTTGAGGCCCCGTTAGTATCTTCATGGGAATCACCGGATAAGAACATTGAAAGAAAGTAACGGAGAAAATTCACATGAATAAAATGGATACTTGATTAAGATATATGAGTCCTTGAAGAAAAAGGGTGGGAGGGCGGGAAAAACAAAGACAACTTGGAGACGGATGAAACAAACACCGTTGGCGAAAACTGAGTTGAGCTTGTGGATGTTGAAAAGATCGGATCCACTTAAAGAGAAACACACCGGTTGAAAAGAAATTGAAATGACAAACTCGATTATCGAGAGGGATTAGTATTCACATAGGAACATGAGAACACCGCTTAGGAAAGGTATGGAATCAACACTTGACTTCGAAGCAACTCGAATACCACAACTCAAAAAACAAAACAAAGGATTGGCTTGCAGAATAAGCCGGAACAAACATATGATAGAGATTTCGTCCGAAGTTTTCGTGGTGGGGCCTACACGGGCTCGATCGTACAGCACCATCATGTACAAGGCAGTGCACATGACATACGAAGCGTCCCCGAGTCAGCGTAGCCAAGTACTCTTTAAGACACAACGAGACCACTTTAAAACCAACCGTGGATAGGCGGACCACTAGACGTCGAACCCAATTTCATATCATATATTCGTCGGAAAGATATCCTAAGAGCTACTTGAATTCCCACTTATAAACTCTCGAAACTTTCCGGTTATGCAATCAGGTGTTGGGGATACAGGGGAAGCATAATATCTCACCCAAAACTAACAAATCCTACATCCAGCTATATCCATCCTTCAACACATAACCAAGAAACCTTCGGAAATCATTTACCTCAACCTTTGAAAAGCATCCGTTATACGAGCTATGGCAATACTCCCGAACTCCCGCCCCAGTATTGGGTGGCGTCGAGGTTATCTCACCAACAACTGTATAAAAGAGATTTTCTATGTCGGCGAACTCAGGTATTCCAGAACTGCAACGATAAAATTGTGACGACAACACCTCGGAGCTCAACTCCCCGGGACACTTCCACAACCCCTAAATGTCAGGAGGCACCAGGTATCGTGGATCTAAGTCTGACAGTAGAGTGGGGGGTAGGTATGGAGAGGCAAGGTCCTAGCTATGGAGAGGTTGTAAGCACAAGAGATGTACGAGTTCAGGCCCTTCTCGAAGGAAGTAAAAGCCCTACGTCTCGGAGCCCAGAGGCGGTCGAGTGGATTATGTGTATATGGATTACAAGGTGCCGAACCCTTCTGCCTGTGGAGGGGGGTGGCTTATATAGAGTGCGCCAGGACCCCAGCCAACCCACGTAATGAAGGGTTTAAGGTACATTAAGTCCGGGGCGTTACTGGTAACGCCCCACATAAAGTGTCTTTACTATCATAAAGTCTACTTAATTACAAACCGTTGCAGTGCAGAGTGCCTCTTGACCTTTCGGTGGTCGAGTGAGTCTTCGTGGTCGAGTCCTTCAAGTCAGTCGAGTGAGTCCCCCGTAGGTCGACTGGAAGGTGATCTCTTCTAAGGGTGTCCTTGGGCAGGGTACTTAGATCAGGTCTGTGACCCTACCCTAGGTACACGACTCCATCATTAGCCCCCGAATGGATTGAGGCTTGAGTGATGAAGGAGTTGATGCTGTTTCTGATTAGCCTTCGCATACTGGTCGTGCGTTGTTTTGAACCAAAAAATCTCTTTGTTGATAGTGAACAACTTTTCTTCAGTCGTCTCGATCCATTCTTTTCCTTCGTCGAGTGATCTTTTGGACTTCGCTGATTTCCGAAATCCCGCGTTTGGCAGACCGATCTGCCGTTCGCGGATTCCGCAGGATGCGAAATTTGGGGAAGCGCGCGAAGCGGGGCGGACCGCGGTGTTCGGACGGGACAGGGCATAGACGCCTCGATCCTCGCGCCGCTTTTTTCGCCACGTATCGCGTCCGCGTAACTGTTCAGGATATGATTAGATCGACCGGGCCCACCTGTCATCCACTCGGAAGGGATCTTATAAATGCGCCCGGCGAGGGTTTTTTGAACAGTGCCTCAGCATTCTCTCTCTGCTCCCTTCGTCTCCGCCCAACGCGCTCGCTCTCGCCTCCGCACAACTTCCCCTCGCGCGTCCCGCCGACAGCCATGGTCAAGGAGAAGACGGCGGCGTTGGAACGCGCGAAGAAGGCGTTGGCGACGGAGAAGGCGAAGGGGAGATCCACCAGTCGTGGCGGGTCTTCGTCTAGATCTCGCCTGCCGAAAGGCTGGGTCCAGGGAGATTGGATCCAGTCGACCATCACGGAGAAGGATCTCCTCGACATGGCCAACGAGGGCCTGATCCCTCATGGAGCTGCGAGGCTTCCGGGGAAAGAGTGGCAGCCCCAGCCGGAAGAGGGTGAGTGCGTGCTTCTGGCTACCCATGTCGACCGCGGATTTTCTTTGCCGCCGAGCATTTTCTTCCGTGGTTTCTTGAACTTCTTTGGAGCGCAACTCCACCACTTCACCCCGAATTCTATCGCCTATCTTGCCGCGTTTGTGTCCATGTGTGAGAGTTTCCTGGGTTGTCGACCGCATTGGGGTTTGTTCAAGCACATATTCACGTGTCGCTCTCAGACCGTGAAGAAGGCGAGCCCAGGCGACGAAAAAACCCAAGTTGTCCAAATGTGTGGGGGTCTGGGGATCCAGGTGAGGAACAAGAGCACCTTCCCAGCCATGACATTTCCCGAGTCAGTCAGAGGCTGGCAGTCGACCTGGTTCTACTGCCAGGATCAGTCGACGCCGGGGCAGTCGAGTGGACTCCCTCAGTTCACCATGGGCCGAGTGAGCAAGCCCTCCTCTCTGAAGGTGATTCCGGAGGAGAAAGCTGACGTGAAGATGCTGATGGAGCGTGTAGTTCAGTTGGTTCGGGAGGGAGTGACGGGTATGGATCTCCTGGAGGTTTTTCTTAGGCGTCGTATCCAGCCTCTTCAGTTCCGGAGCCATTGCATGTGGTTGTACTGCGGGACTGAGGATGTGACTCGGGTCAATCCAGAAGCAGTCGACGATGCCACTCTGGAAAGGTGGATGGCCGCTGTTACTGGGAACAAGGATAACCCTCGCGGAGCCATAAGGATTCCTCCGCTCGACCACCACAGTGATCCAAACAAGGTATGTCTGCTCCACTTCCCATTGTATTCTTGTCACATTTATTTCTGTTTTCTCTGCCGATCGGTCGACTGATCTTTGTCTTGATGTCTATCAGGCCCTCACTGAGCTGTACTCGATGCCCAATGGAGCACAGGCTCCGACTAAGGAGGGAGAAGCGAGCGGGGGCGAGAGCCAGGAGGAGGAGTGGGACTCGGACGCCGCTGAGGATGACGATGATGACGATGACGATGAAGATGATGATGATGATGATGATGATGAGGACGAATAAGAGGAGGAGGAGGAGGTCGCACCACCGCGCTCGGAAAGGCGGTCGAAACTTGTCCATGACCCTGCGACTGAACATGGCAAGGGGGTTGCGACTGTTACACAGTCGACCAAGCGCCCTCGGACCACCTCTCCGGCGCCGACTGAAAAGGCGTCGAAGCAGCCCAGGGCGGCCCCATCAAAGCCGACCAAGCTCCTGCCGAAGATGAAGGTGTCCATCCCCACCATATTAGGGTAATCATGCTGCTTAAGTCTTCTTGTTTTGTGCGAACTTTATCTCTGGTTGGCGCTGGAGTTAGTCGACTGATTCTTTGGAGTTGCAGTGCTGCTACTTCTGAGACCTCAGCCCGGGCTGATGACCATGAGATGGAGGACGCAGCAACCTCAAAACCTGGTACTATACTCTTAACACCGTTTCTAGTCGACTGACTCATGATCTCTAATTTTGATTCTTTTCTGTAGCTCCATCCAATGTTGTTATCACTCTCCCTGATGATGATGAAGATGAGGAACCGCTGAAGCCCAGAAGGAGTAGGAAAGCGTCTGCCGGCAGGGTGTCCCAGGATGTGACAGTGCCTGAGACTCTGGTCGCGGAGGAGGAGAACACCACTCGACACACTGTGTCCTTCGCAGATCCACTGACGAGTGCTCTGCAGCCCTCCCTCTTCACGACGCACCACGTCCCAGAGGACCAAGCTGGCGCCGCGAAGGAGGCGATACGCCAGGCAGGGATCATGATGGAGCAGTTGAAGACCATCCGGGATGCGAGCCAGGCAGCTTACGACGCCAGTTCCGCCCTTCAAAGCAATGTTCAGGTCAGTTGACCACCGCTTGTTTTCTTTCCAGAATTTATAGTAATCACCCACTGGGTGTGTCGATTTAAACTCCGTGATAGCGGGGGCACGCTGAGTGCACCCGCTGGGTGTAGTCCCCAAGGCTAAGGTCGACTGATGGCAGTCGGCCTTAGGCTTTATAAGTTCAGTCTTTCCGTCATTCGACTATGGCGAATGGATTTCGCAAACCGGTGGGGGCACGCTGAGTGCACCCACTGGGTGTAGTCCCCAAGGCTAAGGTCGACTGCTGGCAGTCGGCCTTAGGCTTTATAAGTTCAGTCTTTCCGTCATTCAACTATGGCGACTGGATTTCGCAAACCGGTGGGGGCACGCTGAGTGCACCCACTGGGTGTAGTCCCCAAGGCTAAGGTCGACTGCTGGCAGTCGGCCTTAGGCTTTATAAGTTCAGTCTTTCCGTCATTCGACTATGGCGACTGGATTTCGCAAACCGGTGGGGGCACGCTGAGTGCACCCACTGGGTGTAGTCCCCGAGACTGTGGTCGACTGCTTGCAGTCGATTACAGTCTTAAAGAATACATCTTGTTTTTTTTTAGGTCGACTGGTCGACTCTGTCTTCAACAGGATTAGTGGGGGCACGCTGAGTGCACCCACTGGGTGTAGTCCCCGAGACTACGGTCGAATGCTTGTATTCGGCTGTAGTCTTAGAAATGCATGATTTTTCCTGTTCCACTCGGAAGTGAATTATCTTTGACATTTAGTCGATTGATTCTTCCTAGAGATCCTGTGACCTTGCGGCTCGCTACACTGAGCTGGAAAACAAGCACATTCAGCTCGAGCTGGATTTGAAGCTGGCTCAGGAGAATCTGACGAAGGCAAAGGAGGAGACCAAAGGTATGTTTGGTGAGACCTCGACGACTGCTTTTTCCCTTTATTTGTTTCAAAATCTGATCTTGCTGTAACTTGCAGGTAAGGTGAAGGAGGCCCAACAGAAAAAAGACCTTGAACTAGCTGAGAAGATCAAGCTTGCTGACGAGAATTTAGCTTCAGTCACCAAGCTTGAACAAGAAAATACCAATCTGAAAGCTGCTCTTGGGAAGAAAAATGATCTGGAGGCCTTCCTGAGTGGTCTTGCCGAGAAGCTGTTCCTTATGCTTGAAGGTAAACCTTTATGCTCAACAATCATTTTCAACTGTAATTTTTCCATTCGACCATTGCCTTGACTCGGTGATCGCCCTTGCAGAATTTTGTCAAGACTTTGAAGAAGAGACTAGCCGGCTGGAACCAAACCTTGACCCCGTCAATTCTCCGGTGAACGACGAAGTTGCTATGAATGTTTTCCGACTGGAGTCCCGTGTTGCAGCTGTCGTGGACTATCTTGCAAGGCTGAAGGTCGCCACATCTCGCATCGACTCAACGCTCTGGCCCAGGGAGACACTCCAGCACGACCTCGAGTCGCTGATGGCTCGCTTGAACACGGT
>NC_041390.1:309366948-309379906 GCF_002162155.2 Triticum dicoccoides | reverse complement strand
GGGCTGCAGCTAAGCCCCCGAGTGAGAGGTTTGCTCTTCACTCGGTAGGATTTCTATATCTTAGGCGAGCACTGGGCTGCAGCTAAGCCCCCGAGTGAGAGGTTTGCTCTTCACTCGGTAGGATTTTTATATCTTAGGCGAGCACCGGGCTATAGCTAAGCCTCCGAGTGGAAGTCTGGCTTACCACTCGGTAGGATTTTGATAACTTAGGCGAGTACTTGGACTCCAGCTAAGCCTCCGAGTGGAAGTCTGGCTTACCACTCGGTAGGATTTTTATAACTTAGGCGAGTACTTGGACTGCAGCTAAGCCTCCGAGTGGAAGTCTGGCTTACCACTCGGTAGGATTTTGATAACTTAGGTGAGTACTTGGACTCCAGCTAAGCCTCCGAGTGGAAGTCTGGCTTACCACTCGGTAGGATTTTATTTAATCTTAGGCGAAACGGATTCGCAGCTAAGCCTCCGAGTGGGAGTCTGGCTCACCACTCGGTAAGGATTTTTACAAACTTAGGCGAAACGGATTCGCGGCTAAGCCTCCGAGTGGGAGTCTGGCTCACCACTCGGTAAGGATTTTTACAAACTTAGGCGAAACGGATTCGCGGCTAAGTCACCCACTGAGGGGAAAATTTTATTGGACAAAATAAAAAGTGACAAAAATTATGGAGGAACTATGACACTATTATTTTGAAGTCCATGAACTACAGGAGTACTTTATTGCAACTCATCCGAGTGATAAACTTAAGTGTAAAATGGGCGGAGTAGTTCCGCGTTCCAAGCTCGGGGCTCGTCGATATTATGTTCGACGTTGTAAAGACGGTACGCCCCGTTGTGGAGAACTTTGGTGACGATGAAGGGCCCTTCCCAAGAAGGAGCAAGCTTGTGATGTTTCTTCTGATCCACTCGGAGAACTAAATCTCCTTCCTGGAAGGCTCGACCCCTCACATTTCTGGCGTGGAAACGACGCAAATCTTGTTGGTAGATGGTCGATCGGATCAGAGCCATCTCCCTTTCTTCCTCTAAAAGGTCGACTGCGTCCTGCCGCGCTTGTTCAGCTTCTGCTTCGTTGTAGATCTCAACTCGAGGAGCATTGTGGAGAAGATCACTCGGCAAGACTGCTTCAGCTCCATAGACCAAGAAGAACGGAGTTCTTCCGGTCGATCGATTAGGTGTGGTCCGCAGTCCCCAAAGCACCGAGGGAAATTCGTCGACCCACGCTCCAGCTGCATGCTTGAGATCACGCATCAGTCGGGGTTTCAATCCCTTGAGAATCAGGCCATTGGCTCGCTCTGCTTGTCCATTCGTCTGCGGATGGGCGACTGAAGCGTAGTCGACTCGTGTGCCTTGAGAGTTGCAGAAGTCCCTGAATTCCTCCGAGTCAAAGTTCGACCCATTATCTGTAATGATGCAGTGTGGGACTCCATATCTGAATATCAGTTCTCTGATGAAGCTAACAACAGTACTGGCGTCAAGGTTCTTGATTGGTTTAGCCTCAATCCACTTGGTGAACTTGTCGACTGCCACCAGTACATGCGTGAAGCCACTTCGACCTGTTCTCAAAGGACCGACCATGTCCAACCCCCATACTGTGAAAGGCCAGACGAGTGGAATGGTCTTCAGAGCTGACGCAGGCTTGTGCGACATATTCGAGTAGAACTGACATCCCTCGCACTTATCCACTATTTCCTTTGCCATCTCACTCGCCTTTGGCCAGTAAAATCCGGCTCGGTATGCTTTGGCCACGATGGTCCGAGAGGACGCATGATGACCACAGGTCCTCGAGTGGATATCATTAAGGATGATTCGACCTTCTTCTGGTGTTATGCACTTCTGACCAACTCCAGTCGCGCTTTCTCTATATAACTGTCCTTTGATTACGGTGAAGGCTTTAGATCGACGAACAATCTGTCGAGCCTCTTCCTCATCCTCCGGAAGCTCTTTTCTCAGGATATACGCGATATACGGAACTGTCCAGTCGGGAATGACCACCAAGACCTCCATGACCAAGTCGACCACTGCTGGGACTTCAACCTCAGTCGGATCTGTGGCACTCTTGGGCTGTGGAGCTTCTTCGGTGAAAGGATCTTCTTTGACTGATGGAGTGTGTATATGCTCCAAGAACACACCACTCGGAATGGCTCCTCTCTTGGAACCTATCTTTGCTAGATCATCAGCTGCTTGATTTTTCAGTCGGGGTATATGATGGAGCTCTAACCCCTCGAACTTCTTTTCCAGCTTCCTCACTGCACTGCAGTATCCAGTCATGGCTGGGCTTCTCACGTCCCACTCCTTCATCACTTGGTTGACCACTAAATCTGAATCGCCATAGACCATCAGGCGACGGACGCCGAGTGAAACGGCCATGCACAATCCGTATAAGAGGGCCTCATACTCTGCCTCATTGTTGGAGGAATCAAAGTGAATCTGGAGCACATATCTGAGCTTATCTCCTCTGGGGGAAACCAGGACAACCCCAGCACCGGAACCATTCAACATCTTAGAGCCATCAAAAAACATGGTCCAATGCTCCGAGTGAACTTCAGTCGGCTGCTGCTGTTCAATCCACTCGGCGAGGAAATCTGCTATTGCCTGGGACTTAATGGCTTTCTTTGCCTCAAACCTGATATCAAGGGGAAGAAGTTCAATCGCCCATTTCGCCACTCGACCAGTTGCATCTCTGTTGTGCAAAATCTCTGATAGTGGAGCGTCGCTGACGACTGTGATGGAATGATCAGAGAAATAATGAGCAACCTTCTTTGTGGTCATGTATATTCCATACACAAGCTTATGATAATGAGGATATCTCTGCTTGGATGGAGTCAAGACTTCAGACAAATAATACACTGGGCGCTGAACTTTGAAAGCTTTTCCTTCCTCTTCCCGCTCGACCGTAAGCACTGTACTGACGACTTGTCCTGTGGCTGCGATATAAAGCAACAGAGGCTCTTTGCTGATTGGAGCAGCAAGCACCGGCTGGGTGGAGAGCAGAGCTTTTAGCTCGGCAAACGCTGCATCAGCTTCTGGAGTCCACTCGAACTTGTCTGCCTTCTTCATCAGTCGGTAAAGAGGCAATGCCTTTTCACCGAGTCATGAGATGAATCGACTTAATGTGGCCAAGCATCCAGTAAGCTTCTGGACATCGTACACTCGCACAGGGCGTTTCATTCGGAGAATAGTGCCGATCTTTTCTGGATTAGCGTCGATCCCTCGCTCGGAAACGAGAAAACCGAGTAACTTGCCACCAGGAACTCCGAATGTGCACTTTGATGGATTGAGCTTGATATCATACCTTCTGAGGTTGGCAAATGTTTTGGCGAGGTCAGTGAGCAGGTCAGAACCTTTTCGTGACTTGACGATGATATCATCCATATACGCTTCCACATTCCGACTGATTTGAGTGAGTAGACACTTCTGAATCATTCGCATAAATGTGGCTCCGGCATTCTTGAGGCCGAATGGCATGGTGATATAGCAGAAGCACCCGAATGGAGTGATGAAAGCTGTTTTTACCTCGTTGGGTCCGTACAGACGGATCTGGTGGTACCCGGAGTAGGCGTCTAGAAAAGACAATCTCTCGCATCCCGCGGTCGAGTCAACAATTTGATCTATGCGAGGGAGAGGAAAATGATCTTTCGGGCAGGCCCGGTTGATGTGCTTGAAATCAATGCACATTCGGAGCGATTTGTCCTTCTTAGGAACCATGACGACATTAGCGAGCCACTCGGAGTGGTATATCTCTCGGATAAATCCTGCCGCCAACAGTCGAGCCACTTCCTCACCAATGGCTTTCTCTTCTGGACGGCGGACCGCCGGAGATGCTCTTTGACTGGTTTTGCTGATGAGTCGACTCTTAGGCGATGCTCAGCCAGTCCCCTGGGAACACCTGGCATGTCAGCGGGCTTCCATGCAAAAATGTCCCAGTTCTCACGGAGGAACTGGATGAGCGCTTCTTCCTATTTCGGGTCGAGTGTTGTGGAGATGTGGGTCGGAGCTGCATCGGGGTCGGTCGGGTGAATGTGAACAGGCTTCGTCTCACCGGACGACTGAAATGCAGATTCTGTGGCGGGTTTCTTGGATCGCAGCAAATCACTCGGATCTGCGTTTTGCTTGTATTCTTCGAACTCGACCGCTGTCACCTGGGAATCAGCAATCTTTGAGCCCTTCTGAAAGCACTCTTCTGCCTTTTTCCGATCACCGGTGACAGTGATCACTCCTTTGGGGCCGGGCATCTTCAATTTGAGGTACACGTAACATGGTCGAGCCATGAACCGTGCATAAGCTGGTCTCCCCAAAATGGCGTGATATGCACTCTGAAAATCCACGACCTCAAACGTCAACTTCTCTTTGCGAAAATGTTTCGAATCACCAAACACCACGTCCAGAGCTATTTGGCCGAGTGACTCGGCTTTCTTCCCTAGTATAACTCCATGAAAGCTCATGTTACTGGTGCTCAGTCGGGACATCGGAATGCCCATTCCTTTCAGTGTGTCTGCATACAACAAATTCAGCCCTCTACCACCGTCCATCAGCACTTTTGTCAGTCGAGTGCCTTCGACAACTGGATCGACCACCAAAGCTTGCCTCCCAGGGGTGGCAATATGAGTCGGGTGATCATATTGGTCGAATGTGATGGGTGTTTGGGACCATTTCAGATAATTTGCTTTTGCTGGGGTAACCATGTTCACCTCGCGGTTAATGACTTTCAATCAACTCTTGCTTTCCACATCTGCAAAGATCATCAGAGTGGAGTTGACATGCGGATATCCTTCCTCACTGTCCTCCTTGTCTTCGGCCTTGTCCGACTCCTTTTCCTTGTCTTTAGACTGTTTTCCTTGAAACTGCTGGATCAGGAGTCGACATTGGCGAGTGGTATGCTTTGGGTAAATGATATTCCCCTCTTCGTCTTTCTTCGTGTGGATGTGACACGGCATATCCATCACGTCGTTCCCTTCTTTATCCTTTACCTTCTTAGGGTTCCAGGATCCTTTTGGTTTCCTTTTAAACTTTCCATGAGCCACGGCCAGAGCCTCTCCAGGAGCTGCCGGTTCAGCCTTCCGCTTTTGTTTCCGACTGGTGTTTCCCTTCTCCGACTGGCTCGGCTTGTGTTTGCCGCTTCGGAGTCGGTCTTCTTCTTCGCCGTTGGCGTACTTGGTAGCAATTTCCATCATCCGACTCAAGGTCATGTCTCCGGTTCGACCAAATTTTAAACTCAATTCTCTGTTCTTGACACCATCCTTGAAGGCGCAGACTGCCTGATGATCAGACACATTCTCCACAGTATGGTGCAAAGTGATCCATCTCTGAATATACTCCCTGAGAGTCTCATTGGTCTTCTGCACGCAGACTTGCAGCTCCGTCAATCCAGCCGGTCGCTTGCAAGTTCCTTCAAACGTTTTGGCGAACACTCGGGACAGATCTTCCCAAGTGTAAATGCTGCTAGGAGGTAACTGATTCAACCACGCTCTGGCAGAACCTTCCAACATGAGGGGCAAATGCTTCACGGCCACCTCGTCATTCCCACCACCAATCTGAACCGCCACTCGGTAGTCCTCAAGCCAAGTTTCAGGCTTAGACTCACCGGTGAACTTGCTGACTCCTGTTGCCAACCTGAAATTGGGAGGAATAACTGCGGCTCTGATAGCTCTGCTGAAACATTCCGGACCAAAAACATGCACTCGACTGCTCGTGGGCGCATCTCTGTCGAGTCCACCTCGATGGGCTCTGTTCCGGTCGACCAAGCCTTGCACGATAATGGATCGCGCATCGAAGCCTGGTTCTCTGGGGTCGACTGGAACTCTTCGCCCCACACTGAGCTGACGTCTGTCATCTTGCTGCCGAGGAGCGTAAGACCCACCCCTCGGAGAAGAAGTGGGCACTCGACGCCTATCATCTCGGTCGTGTCGGTCTCCATATTGGTCTCGCCGATTCTCGCGCCCTTCACGCCGCGAAGGCGATCTGGGACTGTGAGCCGACTGAACCGTATTCGCAGCGACGGATCGACTGTGAATTCTGTTGCGCGACTGCGGCACGGCTGAATTCTGATCTCCTGCTGCCCGGAGCAGATCCCTGATCTGCATCAAGCCTCTGCCAGCTTCCGACTGAGAGGGCTGGATGGACTCTGCTATACGGGTCGCAGCTGCTAAATTCTGGATTGGGGTTCGATATACCTGAGTCGGCGGGAAGAGTTGACGTCGACTGGCGTCGGGAACTCGTTGCCACGCGCGCTCGTCTAGTGCTCGCTGAAGATTCTCCAGGCGAGCGCGTTCGGCCAAATTGGCCAAACGTGCCTCCTCCAAGGCGCGAGCCTCGGGGGTTTCTCCTGCGATGGGAGTATGCAGGGCATCCATGTTCCTACGGCGAAGCTCCTCTCTTTGCAGAGAGTCGAGTGGCTCGGGCTGGTACTCTTCGTGGTCTCGTGTGGGGTCGCCTCCGTCGCCTGCCCCACCATCACGGGCGAAGCCAGGGGGGCTGCAAGGCCCGTCGACCATCAGGATTTCCGCCGCGGGATCACTGCTATCGCATTCGGATGCAGTCTCTACGGAGCCAGTCGACAGATCGAACAGGCCGTAGAGAGATTCGTCGGGCTCGATTGCCGCAACTTGGGTGGTGGCCGTCTGGCGAGCCACCGCGTGTCTCACCCACCGCTGAAGCCTAGACCGACCCGAGCGCTTGCGCTGGCGGGAGACCGGGAGGGTGGTCGATAGGGGAGTCGACCGATATGGGGTCGACGGTTGCCGCAGCAGAACGCCGCGGACACATGCGCGAAAATGCGTCGCACCGCGGACGGGGAGCGCACCGATGTCGAGTGGAGCCTCCTGGAGCCAGGCGGAGTCGTCGGCGACGAAGGTGAGAGCACCGAGACGAATCTCTCGACCCTCGACCAAAACTCCATCAGCTACCATGATGAAAGTACTCGGAAGAATCGCAACTTCTCCACAAAATCGCTAAAACACCTGCCCCACGGTGGGCGCCAATTGTCGTGGATCTAAGTCTGACAGTAGAGTGGGGGGTAGGTATGGAGAGGCAAGGTCCTAGCTATGGAGAGGTTGTAAGCACAAGAGATGTACGAGTTCAGGCCCTTCTCGGAGGAAGTAAAAGCCCTACGTCTCGGAGCCCAGAGGCGGTCGAGTGGATTATGTGTATATGGATTACAAGGTGCCGAACCCTTCTGCCTGTGGAGGGGGGTGGCTTATATAGAGTGCGCCAGGACCCCAGCCAACCCACGTAATGAAGGGTTTAAGGTACATTAAGTCCGGGGCGTTACTGGTAACGCCCCACATAAAGTGTCTTTACTATCATAAAGTCTACTTAATTACAGACCGTTGCAGTGCAGAGTGCCTCTTGACCTTCCGGTGGTCGAGTGAGTCTTCGTGGTCGAGTCCTTCAAGTCAGTCGAGTGAGTCCCCCGTAGGTCGACTGGAAGGTGATCTCTTCTAAGGGTGTCCTTGGGCAGGGTACTTAGATCAGGTCTGTGCCCCTACCCTAGGTACACGACTCCATCACCAGGAACAATGTTCTCGTCACAAAACCATCGGAACGATTCCAAGATACCCGCATGATCTTAAAAAAAATTCAGTGAAAATTTGATGAGAGAAGAGTCAAAACTCTATGTTAGGATGCCTTACCAGAGCGATGAAGGGACTGAGGAGTAAAAAGAATCCTACTCTCCAATATATATAATCCTAAATGACTCAAAACATTTTTCTAGACTCAACAACGCCAGCGATTCGATCAAGCAGGGGGCTCCTAAGGACAGGGAAGGCTCTGATACCAACTTGTAACATCCACGATGCGGCTATATCTCCCACGTGTCGAAGCACGACTTGGAGGCATAACCGCATTGTAAGAAATGTCGCAAGTGAGGTAATCTTCATACAACCCATGTAATACATAAGGGAAAGAGATACATAGTTGGCTTACACTCGCCACTTCACACAATACATGAATAAAGCATTACATCACCAGATACAAGCAAGGTCCGACTACGGAACCCAAAATAAAAGAAGACTACCCCAAATGCTACACAGATCCCCGATAGTCCCAACTGGGCTCCACTACTGATCGACTGAAAAGAAACAACACAATAGACAAGATCTTCATCGAGCTCCTCCTTGAGCTTGGTTGCATCACCTGCTTGGTAACCTCGGCACCTGCAAACTGGTTTTGGAAGTATCTGTGAGTCACGGGGACTCAGCAATCTCACACCCGCGCGATCAAGACTATTTAAGCTTATAGGTAGGGTAAAAGGTATGAGGTGGAGCTGCAGTAAGCGACTAGCATATCTGGTGGCTAACATATACGCAAATGAGAGCGAGAAGAGAAGGCAAAAGCACAGCCGAGAAACTATGATCAAGAAGTGATCCTAGAACAACCTGCGTCAAACATAACTCCAACATCGTGTTCACTTCCCGAACCCCGTCGAGAAGAGACCATCACGGCTACACACACGGTTGATGTATTTTAATTAAGATCAACTTTAGGTTTTCTACAACCGGACATTAACAAAATTCCCATCTGCCCATAACCGCGGGCACGAGTTTCAAAAGTTCAAATCCCTACAGGGGTGTCCCAACTTAGCCCATCACAAGCTCTCACGGTCAACGAAGGATATTCCTTCTCCCAAGACAATCCGATCAGACTCGGCATCCCGGTTACAAGACATCCTCGAGAATGGTAAAACAAGTCCAGCAACACCGCCCGAATGTGCTGACAAATCCCGATAGGAGCTGCACATATCTCGTTCTCAGGGCACACTCAGATAAGACTAGCTATGAGTAAAACCAACCCTCAAGTTTCCCCGAGGTAGCCCCGCAGGCAGCTCAGTCGGACCAACACTCAGAGGAGCACTGGCCCAGGGGGGTTTAAATAAAGATGACCCTGGAGTCTGCAGAACCCAAGGGAAAGAAAATGCTAGGTGGCAAATGGTAAAACCAAGGTTGGGCATTGCTGGAGGAGTTTTATTCAAGGCAAACTGTCAAGGGGTTCCCATTATAACCCAACCGTGTAAGGAATGCAAAATCCGGGAACATAACACCGATATGACGGAAACTAGGGCGGCAAGAGTGGAACAAAACACCAGGCATAAGGCCTAGCCTTCCACCCTTTACCCAGTATATAGATGCATTAATTAAATAAGAGATATTGTGATATCCCAAAAAAATATCCATGTCCCAACAAGGAACAAACTTCATCTTCACCTGCAACTAGCAACTCTATAAGAGGGGCTGAGCAAAGCGGTAACATAGCCAAATAACGGTTTGCTAGGACAATGTGGGTTAGAGGCTTGACATAGCAATATGGGAGGCATGATAAAGCATGTGGTAGGTATCGCAGTATAGGCATAGCAAAAGAGCGAGCAACTAGCAAGCAAAGATAGAAGTGATTTTGAGGGTATGGTCATCTTGCCTGAAATCCCGATAGGAAGAAGAACGAGTACATGAAGAAGACAAACGGACGTAGTCGAATAACTCATCACAACTCCGGATCGAAACCGAAGCTAACGTGAGAAGCAACCCGAAAAGAAGCAAACAACATAGTAAACGACCACCACATAAACATAGCATGATGCACAACCAAGTATGATGCATGTCCGGTTTAAATATGCATGGCATGGCAAAGGGCACAAACAAAACTACAAGTTAAGTGGAGCTCAATATGCAACGAGTTGCATATTGACGGAACACCACATCAATTATTTAGTTCTCTCTCGTTTAGGTACCCAACAATATTAAATGTTGTTAAAACATGGCAAGAGGTGAGGCATAACAAAACTACACCATCTAAACAATTTAAATGGGACCGGATATGACAAATAACGAATCCGGTAAATCCCCATATGCCTTAGTAATTTAAAGCAACAACAATTTTAAACATTCAAATGTTGTTAACATCATGCGGATGACATGTTCAAGTTTTATGTAGTATTTATGAAAACATTGACATGATACAATATGAGGCATTTGTCATCGTGGCGGAAAGAAAAGGGGTGCCACGGCAATGACAACGGAAATGGTGCCACGGCAACATTCCGGTTCCGGTAACTCGATTGAGATGCCGGTGCAAAAGAGAGGGTGACGGGAGCATGTCATGCAAGGATGGTGGGGTGATCCCGGCAAACGGGTGTCCCACGAGACGACGGTATGGCAACGGAGAACATGCAAGAAAACATGTCTGGCACGGTGCAAACGCGAGCATTTCAAACATCGCACGCATTCGTTCACGGACGTCGTCTCGGGGTTATACCTTCGAAGCGTGCAAACGAGACGGTTCGGGTTCGATGGGACGTAGTGGTACTTTTGGTCCTCGGTGACGAAAGAGGTACAGATGTTCTCAAGGAACTTGTCGGTCCGGACTTGGTGTAGTTGTACATGGCAAACGTAGTGGTACTCAGAGTCTTGTCAAAACCCAAGCGACGGTAGTCGTACACGACGCGTTGTGGAAGTAGTTGTACTCGCGAACTTCGGCGGCGGTAGTCGTTCAGGGTTTTGGCGGTTCGTCGTGTAGCCGTACATGTTCGACTGTGCGGATTGTCGTGAACTTGGTACTTGGTACAATCCGCATAGTCATGAACTTGTCGTCGAGGAACTTGACGGATCCGAGGCTTCCGAAGGCGACGGTAGTGGGATTTGTATAAACGTGGTGTAGTTGTACTTGCCGGTGGTGGTGCTTGGCGAAAAACCGAGATGGTCTTGACGTTAACAGCCACAAGCGGGGGTGCACGGAGGATGCGTCTTGCGTTCCTCGCGGAGGTGGTCTTGACCATGGCGTTCCTGCGGTAGCCGGAGAGCTCATGGCCTGCAGTAGCAGCAAGGTGCGGCTCCGGTGGAGGGACTTGGCGCGCAGGGGCATCGAGGCGAGGAAGAGGCCATGGCAGGAGGCGCGGCTCGGCTTTTGGAAGGAGGCACGCTGCGAAGGCATGCCTCGCGGTCCACCAAAAGGAGCAGGAGTGGCGCGCGGGGGAACCACAGCGAGGAGAAGGGAGCAGAGGCATGCCGGAGTAGCTGGTGGTGCCTGGTCACCGGCGAGGAGACGAGCACGGGGTCGGACGCTGCTGCGGGGTAATCGGGACCTGACGGCGGCATGACGCGGGCGCCGGGGCCGCCGGAGTTGGCCCCTCGGGTGGAGGTGCGGGGAGGACTCTGCCGCGAGGCCGTGGCGTTGGCGCAGCGGAGATGCGGCTTCGCAGCAGCTCGCATGGGAGGACGAAGAAGGAGCGGAGGAGAGGACGGCGCGGGGTTTGCAGGATCCGGTGAGGGGCGGCGACGTCTCGAGCTCCTGGTGGCCGGGAGACAGAGCACAGGCAGGAGGGGAGGGCGACGGGGTCTGGAGGAGGACGAGCGAGGGGGTCTGCACTCCCTAGCGATGCGTGCGTATGAGTGTGTGACGGCGCGAGGAAAAACGAGAGGGACAGGGAGATCGAGCAGAGCTGAGCGAGGGGGAAGATGGGATCGAGCGCGGGGTCTCTCCTGGCAGCGCGAGGGGAAAACGAGAGGGAGAAGGGAGTCGGGCTCCCTGGTGTCTAGGGGTAGCAGGGTTAGGTGGGCTTGGGGCCGGCCCAGTAGAAAGGAGGGGTCAGCTGGGCTTGCTGGATTGGGCTCTCCCTCTCCTCTCTTTCTTCTTTAAACGAAAAGAAAAATAGAGAGAGAGGAAAAAGAAGGGGGTTAGGGAAAAGAGTTTGAGCAGGAGGATAATTTTCCTAGACTCATAAAAATAAACATGACCACAGAAAAAATAGAAGTGGCAAGATTGCAGGAATTAAATTCAAATTCATTTGAATATAATTCGAATGGTTTTGAATTGGGACTAGGTTCGGTGTGGCCAAAAATGTTCGGGTTTTTGGTGGAGCTCCGGAATATGATGAAAGAATATATGGCAAAGTTGGAGACCAAGAATTAAGATAACAACGACATTGGGATATTCTGCAAGTGTGTTTATGGGTGAATCCAATTTATTGGAATATTTAATATAGCTCCCTAATATCGGGAGGATATGTTATAAAGAGAATCATCACGGGAATTCCCTCGGTTTAAATGGATCGAAGATCCATACGGTTTATTGAGTTGAGTTAAGAAAAGAAATGACATGATGCAATGCACACAATGCAAAGATGAATGCAACTGACGAAACAAAACACACAACGAAACCCGGAAACCCTGGAAGGCATTTGCAGCTTCGGTCTTGGGGCGTTACACCTAAACAGAGTCTACTCCAATGCTTGCTATTCATGTGGAGAAGAAGGACATTATTCCAAGTATTGCACAATGGAAAGAGAAGAGTATCTCGGAGACTTCCCGATAGCAGAAGTGAAGTTTGACCCTCAGGAAATAGAAGCTCTAATCATTATGGAGAAATCCAGGAAGAGAAAACGAAGGCATCCCCAGAACAACCCAATTTCTACAGAAAAGGACCTGAGACATATCACTTGTTACAGGTGCAAGGATCTAGGTCATTACGCTGATAAATGTCCAGAGAAGAAGCCAAGAACCCAAAGAGCAAACACCATCCCCAAGAAGCCCAAAGACTTATCAGAAGTTATTTGTTTTCGTTGCAGGGAAGTAGGACATTATGCTACTAAATGTCCCGACAAGATGAAAGTTGGAGCTGAGTATTTGCAATTTTGATATCGGTAATAAGTGTAGTAGGAAGCAAATTTATTTTTAATGAGGACAATGAGTTGAGTTATGTAATGGAAGCCTCGGAGTTTGTAATGAGTTTGTAATTTTGTTGTTGTTGTTGTTGTTGTTGTTGTCGTTGTTGTTTGTTGTTGTTGTTGTCGTTGTTGTTGTTGTTGTCATTGTGTCGTTGTCGTCGTTGTTGTTCTTGTTGTTGTTGTTGTTGTTGTTGTCGTCGTCGTTGTTGTCTATTGTTGTCATTGTCGTCGTTGTTGTTGTTTTTGTCGTTGTTGTCGTTCTCGTTGTTGTTGTTGTTGTCGTTGTTGTTGTTGTCGTTGTCGTCGTCGTCGTCG
>NC_041390.1:309300625-309365783 GCF_002162155.2 Triticum dicoccoides | reverse complement strand
GTTGTTGTCGTCGTCGTCGTCGTTGTCGTTGTCGTTGTCATTGTGGTTGTTGTTGTTGCGTTAGGTGCAGCCGGTGGTGGTGGTGGAAGACGTGCGAGCAATTCATTAAACTTGTTATCGAGCTTTGTTTTGAACGTCCAATAATAAGGTGAAGCAACACCTAGAATAGCCTCTGGACGAAATTTATGAAGTGGCATCTTGTATATTTCGTCCAAGGCTTCATGTACTCCTTATGGTGGCTTCAAAGTCCTGAAATCATCACTTGTAACTCCGTTCTTGATCCCCTTGCGCATGCCATCATCTCCATGCTTGAACTTGCTCCAAGGTTCATCTTTCTTCTCCAGGCTAGGCCCTTCATTTGTAAGCGAAACAAATGTATCCAATTTAGGCAGCATCATATTCTCATGAAGATTAGAATTGTTACCAAGAAACGAAAGTACCTGATGATTCAATTGGCATGCGCGAGCTCTAGTAATTGGTCCAATATGTATAGCAGGAGGGGTTGTGGGTGTAACAATGGTTTTGATTCTTTTTGCTACTATTTTGTTATTGTTTTGTTTATCCAGTAGAATATGGTGATTTATTTTTAGTTTATTTTAAATTAGGGTTTTAGGCAAAACAGTATTGTTTTAGTTCTAGTTTTGTTTTAAACTTTTCTTTATAGTTTTAACTGTTTTTAAACTATTTTTGTCACATTTGACAAATATAGTTTTGTTTCTGTTATGAAATAGTAGACAATTTTATTCTTATTTAAAAAAATATTTTCTTTAGTTTTGTATGAAAACTTGTATAGGTCGTAGTTAGAGTTTTATAATAGCTTTTTATTTGCTTCTTTTTGCAAATAAATTTTTATAAAAAATACTTTATGTTAACTTAGTTGTTTTATATTTTATTTTCTGTTAATTTATTAATTTAGTATTTTTTCTTTGTTATTATGTTTTTACTTAGGACAAAAATATATTAGTTGTTTGTAGTAAAGTCTTAGAATTTCCATAGTAGTTTTTCTTTGTAGTTTTATTTGAGGGTTCTTTGGAATCTGTTTGAGTTTTATTATTGAGTTTCCTTGTTGTTTTGATTGTTATTATGAGTGCTAGAATGATTGCTTATGTGAATGTCATGTTTATTATTATAAATTTCATCGCAGAGTTGCGTATAGTCTTATCAAGTTTCTAAGAGCGTTAATATCTTCAGCAACTTACCAGGCAAGTTCACTTGGACCATGTTTTTCATACCTATGTTTTATTTGCTTGTAGTAGCACCCTTTCAACAATCCCTCCAGTAGTGTTACTGAATCTTGTAGTTGAGTAGAATGCATGAGGTAGGAACCCATCTCCCTGTTACCAAGCCCAGGACATTATATAGTTTTAATGCTACGCTGTAGCAGACGGGGTTGGTATGAGTGTTCAGGAGTGGTGTAAAAAAGGAGGACTCTACGTCAATGACGACAACTTCATGATGGCATTGGCAAGGAATGCATGTTCAGGACCTCAAGACTTCAAGACCTCAAGATTTCGAGACTCGAGACAAGAATTCAATACACACTACTAGGTGAAGGACGGATTTGATGGGCACCCTGGAGAAACCAGTGGATGGCCGGGATGCATGGAGGAGCGGCATGACATCTTGCGCAAAGCTTCACCCAGACTCAAAGAGACGGAAGAATACTTCATGCCCGGAAGCTTACCTATGCAACCACAAGTTAGTATGGGCTCTGGCTTGGTTGGCCTCAGTGGTGACTCTAGCTGGGACGGTGCTAGCAGATGGAGAACTACGGTAGGATTGGATGAGCACGAGACGGTGGTCAGGGGAACTCTTTGGAAGACCATGTTTCAGTCGTCTTGTTCTCAAACACCCCTGAAATGCGAGAACGTAAAAAAGGGATCGAATCTTGCGGGTAAACAAGTAGGATGTTCGGTAATAGTTTTTGACACACTTAATTATAATGGTTTTTGACACACTTAATTATATATAATGCACGCAGGTGAACAGGCAATGGATGTACGGTAATAGACGCACCTCCGAGTACATTGAGGGCGTGCATAATCTTCTCGCAGTGGCTGATGCAAACAAGTAGAATGTTTTATGTGTTGTCCATGCCCTATATGTGGGAATACGAGGTCTTACTCTAACTCGAAAACCCTTCACTGCCACCTGCTTTATAAGGGTTTCATGCCACACTATAATGTTTGGACCAAGCACTGAGAAAGAGGGGTTATGATGGAAGACATCGAAGAAGACGAGGATGATGACAACTATGTGCCCCCCTGAATACGATGATGCTGCAACAGGGGAAGCTGAAGATCAAGAGGAACCAGACGATGTTCCCAATGATGATCTTCGTTGGGTCATTGTTGATGCAAAGAGACAGAACGAAAGTGAAAAGCAGAAGCTGAAGTTCGATCACATGTTAGAGGATCACAAAAAAGGGTTGTACCCCAATTGCGAAGATGGCAACACAAAGCTCGGTACCACACTGGAATTGCTGCAGTGGAAGGCAGAGAATGGTGTACCTGACAAAGGATTTGAGAAGCTACTGAAAATATTGAAGAAGAAGCTTCCAAAGGATCACGAATTGCTCGACAATACATACACAACAAAGAAGGTTGTATTCCCTCTAGGATTGGAGGTGCAGAAGATACATGCATGCCCTAATGACTGCATCCTCTACCGCCGTGCGTACGAGGCTTTGAACGCATGCTCGGTATGCGGTGCATTGCGGTATAAGATAAGACAAGATGACCCTGGTGATGTTAACGGCGAGCGCCCCAGGAAGAGGGTTCCTGTCAAGATGATGTGGTATGCTCCTATAATGCCATGGTTGAAACGTCTGTTCAGAAACAAAGAGCATGCCAAGTTGATGCGATGGCACAAAGAGGACCGTAAGAAAGATGGGAAGTTGAGAGCACCCGTTGACGGGCCACAGTGGAGAAAAATCGAGAGAAGGTACTAGGAGGACTTTGCTGGTGACGCAAGGAATGTATGGGTTGGTTTAAGCGTGGATGTCATTAATCCTTTTGGGGAGCAGAGCAGTGATATGTCTCCAACGTATCTACTTTTCCTAATGCTTTTCCTCTTGTTTTGGACTCTAATTTGCATGATTTGAATGAAACTAACCCCGGACTGACGCTGTTCTCAACAGAACTACCATGGTGTTGTTTTTGTGCAGAAATAAAAGTTCTCGGTATGGAACAAAACTTTTCGAGGATTTTTTATATAATATATAAGAATTTCTGGAGCCAAGGCCTACCGGAGAGGCCCCCCTGGGTGGGCACAACCCACCAGGGCACGCCCCCCTCTCCTGGCGCGGCCAGGTGGGTTGTCCCCACCTGGTGGCCCCGCAGACCCAGAAACCAATGCTATCAATTCCTATTTTCGAAGGAAAAATCAGGGAGAAAGAATTATTGCGATCCACGAGATGGAGCCAACGCCAAGCCTGGTTCTTCTTCGGGAGGGCAGATCCGGAGTCTGTTTGGGACTCCGAAGAGGGGGATATTCGTTCTCGTCATCACCAACCCTTCTCCATCTCCAATTCCATGATGCTCCCCACCGGGAGTGAATAATTCCTTCGTAGGCTCACTGGTCGGTGAGGAGTTGGATGAGATTCATCATGTAATCGAGTTAGTTTTATTAGGGCTTGATCCCTAGTATCCACTATGTTCTTAGATTGATGTTGCTATGACTTTGCCATACTTAATGCTTGTCACTTTGGGCCCAGGTGCCATGATTTCAGATCTAAACCGTTTATGTTATCATCGTTATATCCATGTTCTAGATCCGATCTTGCAAGTTATAGTCACCTACTACGTGTTATGATCTGGTAACCCCGGAGTGACAATAACCAGGACTTCTTCCGGTGATTACCGTAGTTTGAGAAGTTCATGTATTCACTATGTGTTAATGCCTTGTTCCGGTTCTCTATTAAAAGGAGGCCTTAATATCCCTTAGTTTCCAATATGGACCCCGCTGCCACAGGAGGGTAGGACAAAAGATGTCTGATACGTCCATTTTGCATCATGCTTTTATATCGATATTTATTGCATTATGGGTTATTACACATTATGTCACAATACTTATGCCTATTCTCTCTTATTTTACAAGGTTTGCACGAAGAGGGAGAATGCCGGCAACTGGAATTCTAGGCTGGAAAAGGAGAAAATATTAGAGACATATTATACACAATTCCAAAAGTCCTGAAACTCCACGGGAGTCATTTTTAGAATATATAAAAATATTGGGCGAAGGAAGCACCAGAGGGGGGCCACCCACCATCCACGAGGGTGGGGGTGCGCCCCTGTCTCGTGGCCCCCCTGGCAGGCCTCTGGTGCCCATCTTTGGCTACATGAAGTCTTTAACCCTGGAGAAAAATCATAAGCAAGCCTTCGGGACGCAACTTCGCCGCCACGAGGCGGAACCTTGGAGGAACCAATCTAGGGCTCCGACAGAGCTGTTCTGCCAAGGAAACATCCCTCCGGGAGGGGGAAATCATCACCATTGATCCTCTCATCAGGAGGGGGTCAATATCCATCAACATCTTTACCAACACCATCTGATCCCAAACCCTGGTTCATCTCTTGTATCCAATCTTTGTCCCAAAACCTCAGATTGGTACCTGTGGGTTGCTAGTAGTGTTGATTACTCCTTCTAGTTGATGCTAGTTGGTTTACTTCGTGGAAGATCATATGTTCAGATCCTTTATGCATATTAATACCCCTCTGATTATGAACATGAATATGATTTGTGAGTAGTTACGTTTGTTCCCGAGGACATGGGAGAAGTCTTGCTATAAGTAGTCATGTGAATTTGGTATTCGTTTGATATTTTGATGAGATGTATGTTGTCTTTCCTCTAGTGGTGTCACGTGAATATAGACTACATGACACTTCACCATTGTTTGGGCCTATGGGAAGGCATTGGGAAGTAATAAGTAGACGATGGGTTGCTAGAGTGATAGAAGCTTAAACCCTAGTTTATGCGTTGCTTCGTAAGGGGCTGATTTGGATCCATATGTTTCATGCTATGGTTAGGTTTACCTTAATACTTCTTTTGTAGTTGTGGATGCTTGCAAGAGGGGTTAATCATAGGTGGGATGCTTGTACAAATAAGGGCAGTACCCAAGCACCAGTCCACCTACATATCAAATTATCAAAGTAACGAACGTGAATCATATGAGTGTGATGAAAAGTAGCTTGACAATAATCCCCATGTGTCATCGGGAGCGCTTTCCTTTATATAAGAGTTTGTCCAGGCTTGTCCTTTGCTAAAAAAGGATTGGGCCATCTTGATGCACCTTATTTACTTTTATTACTTGTTACCCGTTACCAATTACCTTATCACAAAACTATCTGGTACCGATAATTTCAGTGCTTGCAGAGAATACCTTACTGAAAACTGCTTATCATTTCCTTCCGCTCCTCGTTGGGTTCGACACTCTTACTTATCAAAAGGACTACGATAGATCCCCTATACTTGTGGGTCATCAATGTCATGCAAGTTCTTTTTAATAAAGCATGTATGACTATTTACGGAATACATGCCTACATTATATCGATGAACTGGAGCTAGTGCCGTGTCGCCCTAGGTTATAACTGTCACATGATGAATATCATCCAACAAGTCATCGATCCAATGCCTATGAACTTTTCCATTCTGTTTCTACTAAGTTACTACTACTATCATCACTGTTACACTTG
Organism: Triticum dicoccoides; assembly: GCF_002162155.2. Taxonomy (NCBI): domain Eukaryota; kingdom Viridiplantae; phylum Streptophyta; class Magnoliopsida; order Poales; family Poaceae; genus Triticum; species Triticum dicoccoides. Next base: position 309,360,093 of record NC_041390.1, on the reverse strand, counting down.
CTACAAAACTACTACTATCATTGTTACTATTACTATTGCTGCTGTCACTACTATCAAAACTATCAAACTACTTTGCTACTGATCACTTTGCTGCAGATAATTAATCTCCAGGTGTGGTTGTATTGACAACTCAGCTGCTAATACCTTCAAATATTCTTTGGCTCCCCTTGTGTCGAATCTATAAATTTGGGTTGAATACTCTACCCTCGAAAACTGTTGCGATCCCCTATACTTGTGGGTTATCAAGCAACAATCACAGCACCTGGCCCGTGACTCTATGCATGTATAACCTTCCTCCTTGGCTATGCATGAAGCTGAAGTTCATTATGATGCCAGTTCTCATCCAAGGCCCTAAGCAGCCCGGCAATGACATTGATGTGTACCTAAGGCCATTAGTTGAAGAACTTTTACAACTGTGGAATGGAAACAGTGTACGTGTGTGGGATGAGCACAAACAACATGAATTTTACCTGCATGCGTTGCTGTTTGTAACCATCAATGATTGGCCTACTCTCGGTAACCTTTCAGGATAGACAAACAAGGGATACCACGCATGCACGCACCGTTTAGATGACACCGAAAGTATATACCTGGACAAATGCAGGAAGAATGTGTACCTGGGGCATCGTCTATTTCTTCCGACCAACCATCAATGTCGAAAGAAAAGCAAGCATTTCAATGGCGAGGCAGATCACCGGAAGAAGCCCTCCATCCGTACTAGTGATCACATACTTGTGATGGTCAATGATTTACATGTAATCTTTGGAAAGGGTCCCTGAGGGAGTCCTGGATTAGGGGGTATCCGGACAGCCGGGTTATATCCTTTGGCCGGACTATCGGACTATGAAGATACAAGATTGAAGACTTCGTCCTGTGTCCGGATGGGACTCTCCTTGGCATGGAAGGCAAGCTTGGCAATATGGATATGTAGATCTCCTTCCTTGTAACCGACTCTGTGTAACCCTAGCCCCCTCCGGTGTCTATATAAACCGGAGGGTTTAGTCCGTAGGACCAAGAACAACAATCATACCATAGGCTAGCTTCTAGGGTTTAGCCTCTTCGATCTCGTGGTAGATCAACTCTTGTAATACTCATATCATCAAGATCAATCAAGCAGTAGTAGGGTTTTACCTCCATCGAGAGGGCCCGAACCTGGGTAAAAACATCATGTCCCTCGTCTCCTGTTACCATCCGCCTAGACGCACAGTTCGGGACCCCCTACCCGAGATCCGCCGGTTTTGACACCGACATTGGTGCTTTCATTGAGAGTTCCTCTGTGTCGTCATCGTTAGGCTTGATGGCTCCTTCAATTATCGATAGCGATGCAGTCCAGGGTGAGACTTTTCTCCCCGGACAGATCTTTGTATTCGGTGGCTTTGCACTGCGGGCCAACTCGCTTGGCCATCTGGAGCAGATCGAGAGTTACGCCCCCGGCCACCAGGTCAGATTTGGAAGCTTCAACTACACGGCCGACATCCGTGGAGACTTGATCTTCGACGGATTCGAGCCCCTGCCGAGTGCGCCGCACGGTCACGATGAGCATGATTTAGCTGTACCATCGGACAGTGTTGAGGAGACCGCACCGGCAACCGCTCCGACCCTCAATTCGGAGCCAATTACGCCATCCGTGGACGGGTGGATAGACCCCGCCTCGGAGGCCACATTCTCAGCAGCAATCGAGCTGAGTATCGACCTTACCCTTCACGAGAGCCGTGACGCCAAACTGTCGGATTCTCCCCTGGCCACGTACTACGAACCGCCTGCGCCCGTGCCTATCGAATCCGACCAGGCGCCGATCATGGAGTTCATCTCCGCGGATATCTTTCAGCACTCGCCCTTCAGCGACATACTGAACTCATTAAGGTCTCTCTCCTTGTTAGAAGAGTCCTGGCCGAACTATGTCCGGCAGGATTGGGATGCAGATGACGAAGAAATTCGCCGCCCACCCACCACCCACTTAGTAGCCACTGTCAACAATTTGACCGACATGCTCAACTTCGACTCCGAAGACATCGACGGTATGGACGACGATGCAAGAGACGAACATGAACCACTGCCCACAGGGCACTGGACATCCACTTCATCAGATGATATATATATGGTGGACACACCCAAAGAAGGCAATGACGACGGGACAGCAGAGGATGACCCCTCCAAGAAGCAACCCAAGCGCCGACGTCAGTGGCGCCGCTCTAAGTCTCACCAAGGCAAAAGCAGTGATACCGGCACAGGAGATAATAGCACTCCGGACAGTGCCGAAGATGATGACAATCCCCTCCAGCAAGATTTAGAGTAGGAGGATGGAGAAGCCAGCCCTCCCGAGAGAGCGGCAGATGGAGAGGCGGAGGATGATAATTACATGCCTCCCTCCGAAGACGAGGCAAGCCTCGACGATGACGAATTTATCGTGCCTGAGGATCCCGTCGAGCAAGAGCGCTTCAAGCGCCGTCTTATAGCCATGGCAAATAGCCTTAAGAAAAAGCAACAGCAGCTTCGAGCTGACCAAGATTTGCTAGCTGACAAATGGACTGAAGTACTTGCGGCCGAGGAATATGAACTCGAACGCCCCTCCAAGAGTTACCCAAAGCGCAGGTTGCTACCCCGACTAGAGGAGGAAGCATTAAAACCTACATCTCCAGCGTATGACGCGGCTGATCGGCCACCTCGTGGCCGCGACAGAGAGGCATTTCAGCCAAAAGCTCAGCCCGCACCCCGACGCCACTCAAATAAAAATGTCAAGGCACGGGGAAACACGCTAGACTTGCGAGACGTATTGGAGGACAAAGCAAAACACGCAAGATCGATCTACGGATCATGAGGGCGCGCCACTATGCGAGATGATAACCGTCACGCCGGATACAGTAAAAGTAAATCTGGCCGGGCCAAACACAACGGACAAGACTCATTTGAGCTGCGTCGCGATATAGCCCAGTACAGAGGCGCTGCACACCCCCTTTGCTTCACAGACGAAGTAATGGATCACCAAATCCCAGAGGGTTTCAAACCCGTAAATATCGAATCATACGACGGCACAACAGATCCTGCGATATGGATCGAGGACTTCCTCCTGCACATCCACACGGCCCGCGGTGACAATCTACACGCCATCAAATACCTCCCACTCAAACTCAAAGGACCAGCTTGGCATTGGCTCAACAGCCTGCCAGCAGAATCCATTGGCCGTTGGGAAGATCTGGAAGCCACATTCCTCAACAACTTCCAGGGCACTTATGTGCGACCACCAGATGCCGATGACTTGAGCCACATAATTCAGCAGCCAGAGGAATCGGCCAGGCAATTCTGGACACGACTCCTGACAAAGAAAAATCAAATCGTCGACTATCCGGATGTAGAGGCCCTAGCAGCTTTCAAGCACAACATCCACGATGAGTGGCTCGCCTGGCACCTTGGCCAGGAAAAGCCAAAATCTATGGCAGCCCTCACGGCACTCATGACCCGCCTTTGCGCGGGAGAGGACAGCTGGCTAGCTCGCAGCAATAACATATCAAAGAACCATGGTACTTCAGATACCAAGGATAGCAATGGCAGGTCACGTCGCAACAAACACAAGCGCCGCATCAACAGCGACAATACCGAGGATATGTCAGTCAATGCCGGATTCAGAGGCTCTAAACCCGGTCAGTGGAAAAAGCCATTCAAAAGAAGCACTCCGGGCCCTCCAGTTTGGACCTTATACTCGATCGCTCGTGTCAAATACACGGCACCCCCGACAAGCCAGCCAACCACACCAACAGGGAATGTTGGGTGTTCAAGCTGGCCGGCAAGTTAAATGCCAAAAACAAAGATAAGGGGTTACATAGCGATGACAAGGAGGAGCCCCGGCCACCAAACATCGGAGGACAAAAGAGGTTCCCCCCCCCACAAGTGCGGACGGTGAACATGATATACGCAACCCACATCCCCAAGAACGAGCGGAAGCGTGCGCTAAGGGATGTATATGAGTTGGAGCCAGTCGCCCCAAAGTTCAACCCATGGTCCTCCTGTCCGATCACCTTCGATCGCAGGGACCACCCCACTAGTATCCGTCATGGCGGATTCGCCACACTGGTCCTAGACCCAATCATCGACGGATTTCACCTCACTCGAGTCCTTATGGACGGCGGTAGCAGCCTGAACCTGCTTTATCAGGACACAGTGCGCAAAATGGGTATAGACCCCTCAAGGATCAAACCCACAAAAACGACCTTCAAAGGCGTCATACCAGGTGTAGAGGCCCATTGCACAGGCTCAGTCACACTGGAAGTGGTCTTCGGATCCCCGGATAACTTCCGAAGCGAGGAGTTCAATGCGGTGCTGTAACACCCCGAGACCGATGTGCCAGGTGTCCTCCAGTTATTCGCCGTCATTGCCATGTCATTTGCTTGCGTGTTGCATCTTATCATGCCATCATGTGCATTGCATCATCATGTTTTAAAACTTGCATTCGTCCGGGTTCTCCGAGTTCTCTCTGTTGTCCGTTCTGAGCCCAACCACACTTGCACGCGCCCGCGGCATGTCCGAAATAGTATTTTATAAGTGGCCGGAAAATGTTCTCGGAATGGGATGAAAGTTGGCGTGCGGTGTTGTTTTGTTGTTAGTAGACCACCTGCCAAGTTTCATCTCGTTCGGAGTCCGTTTGACGCCCCAACGGATAACTATAGCGGCAATATAGCCGGTCTAACGTCGGACGTTTTCGGTCTCCGGAAACTGCTGCCGGGCCCTCTCTCTCTTCTCTCCTCTTAGCCCACCTAGTCCATCCACCTATCCCCTCTTCGCGTCCGGTGCCGTCCGATGCGATCGCACGGTCCGAAAACCCCTCTCTGCTCAGTTCTCAGACCCCCTCGCGCGTCCGAAAACCTTCCCCGAACCTGAACCGGACTTTCGTCACCGTTGGATCTGAAACATCCCCAAACATCTACAAATCATCACCATTTTCTTATTTGAACTCCCTACCTATTTCAGGACTTTACTCTCTGGAAACCCCGTCTGGCAGTACGATTGCCGGACACACGATACAACAACCAAGGAGGCAGAAAGCTACATCGCACCATGGAACTCCCAGGTGGTCTCTGATAACGAGTGAAATACCTACTTTAAATACCATTGCTCAGCTTGCCCTTGGAGGGGACATGTCAAATAGTCCTACTTTTTGCTTATCGCACTACTTGTATCATTCTGCTTCGATGCACCTTTTTGAATAAACAATGCATAGCACTAGACTATTACCACATTCTCTATTCTTATATATATATATATATATATATATATATATATATATATATATGTTCATTCATGACATTCAGCACCCGTACACTCTGGTACGGCCAATACGCCAGGGGCTTAAGCGTACCCCATAATACGGCGTGAGAAGTCCGAACACTTTCGACAGTGCGGCACCCCGAACTTATATCATTATATGCATCAGCTCCGAATCATGTCTTGGGTCAATAGTTGGATTTGCTTGGCTCCCATGTTTTGGTACCTTACGTTCCGCTATATCGGCTAAGGTAGCACTAGGAGAACTACTACGATTGTACCCCGGTTCATCTGGGCAAGCACCTCAGTAGAGAAAGCTAAAACTGACTGTCATGATAAGGCGAGAGCTGGTCGCTGTTCGAGAGGTCTCGAGTCCCTAAAGACTTATGCCGCTTAGGGCGAGGAGTTGGCTTTCTCCGGCTTAGGCGTGTATAGCACCCCGAATTCGGCCTTCCAAATACTAGGGGCTTCGCCAAAATTTAAAATTGTAGACTTCTATGGCTAAGTGAGAGTGATAAAGCATTATAGTCCGATTGCCTTGTTCGTTGTGCTGAGCACCTCCCTCGAAGGACCCAACAATGGGAAAAAGAGTGCTCAGATTTATCCCGAACACCCCAGCACTCGTGGCATGGGGGCAGAAGCCAACGACTGGCCATCTCTCAGATTTGATAAACAACCCCATAGAAGGTAATATTTTAAATTCAAACAAGGGTTCCATAGCGCACATGAACAAGTTTTCATAATATAGGATCACACGAGCAAGTTCATTCAAAAATTACATCCTTCGCACACTCGTCCGCCACAAGACGGGCACCCTTCAGGACACCCTCATAATACATTTCAGGGTGGCGATGCTCCTTGCCCTGTGGCGGCCCCTCCTTCACCAGCTTCTCGGCGTCCATCTTGGCCCAGTGCAGCTTCGCACGGGCAAAAGCCCGGCGTGCACCTTCGATGCAGACGGACCGCTTTATGACTTGCAGCGGTGGGCAAGCATCCACAAGATGCCTCACCAGGCCGAAGTAGCTATTGGGAAGGGAGTCGCTAGGCCACATCCAGACTATAAGGCCCCTCATGGCCTGTTCGGCCGCCTTGTGCAGCTCGACCAGTTGCTTCAGCTGGTTGCTCACAGGCATCGGGTGTTCGGTCCCAGTATACTAAGACTAGAACAACTTCTCTGTTGAGCTTCCCTCCTCGGCCTGGTAGTACTTTGCAGCATCCGACACGCTCCGAAGCAAATCTGCGAATGCTCTTGGAGAGCACCGGACTCGGGTAAGTAACAAGTAATTTACTTTCACATGCTTGCTTTGCATAATGAATGCCTTACCCGCCGCTATCTTCCTCATCGCCTCAATTTCCTGGAGGGCCTTTTGGGCTTCAGCCTTGGAATGCTTTGTGCTCCCGAGGGCCGCGACAAGCTCGGACTCTCGCGTCTTCGAGTCAAGCTCCAAAATCTCGTGCTTCTTCATGAGAGCCTGGAGCTCTTGCTGCACCTTGCCCACCCGTGTCTCTTGCTTCTCCCGCTCGGTGCGCTCCTCAGCTACTTTGTTTTCGGCCTCGGACAGTGCTCACTTCAGGGTCGCCACTTCAGTCATGGCCCCTGGCACATCCATGATGATCCTATCATTTTGCAGCCACATCTTTATATATATATATACACAAGGTATTACTTACCTTTGTTCTCCTCGAGCTGCCTCTTGGCAAGGCCGAGTTCTTTCTCGGACCGCTCGAGGTTCTGCTTCAGTGCGGCAACCTCCGCAGTCAATGCGGCAGAGGTCAGCAGCGAAGCCTGCATACGCATATAGACATACTTGTATTAGACTCCTGCAGATATTATTTGATCCTATATTTGGCTTTTCTTTGTGAACACCAAACAGAGCATCAGGGGCTACTGTCTATGCGGTAATATTTTCCTATATTTTAAATAATTACCTCAAAGCCTGTTAGAAGGCTGGCACATGCTTCAGTCAGTCCGCTCTTGGTGGACTGAACCTTCCTGATCACCGCACTCATAATAGTGCGGTGCTCTTCGTCGATGGAAGCGCCGCGAAGCGCTCCCAGCAGGTTGTCCGGTGCCTCTGGATAGACTGATGTCACCGGCACAGGCGGCTTGCCCCTCTTGGTAGGGGCCGCCTGCCGGAGTCCAGAACCACTGGAGGTTCCGGTGCGGTGTTCGGCTGAGGGCCTGTTGACATGGGTTTTGACCATGATAAATTAGAATGTACAACCCACATAAAATATAAATGCGAAACGGCAAAAATCCGTTTTATAATGAAAATGATTAATTAAAAAATAATCGATCATTCAAAGCAAGGGCTGATGATAATAATGGTATTGATGAAACAAATAAATGCTCATCAAGTTTTTGTCCTAAGGAAATTTCATCGATGATAGAATTCTAATGTTAAAATAAAATCAAATAATCATGACCGGTGTCAATGTCGCCAAAATATTATTCCACAGAATAAATGTGAGCATGTCATTCTATGACGTCTAATGAAATATTGGTACAATCCTTGAATAAAAAATGTGTCACACACCATCATAGAATTATCAATGAAAGAATATATTCTCATATCTTTGTCTCATGCACGTTAAGAAAATTGGCCTTAATAATGCCTAGCCCACTTTGAAAATGTCTACGTACATGTGCATGTGTAGACACATCCATCGGCCAATCACGCACATAAGTAAATGGGTTAGTGACGTTGCCAGTCAATTAGCGATTAAACAAATAAAAGAAAGGAGCCAGCACACTCCCACGATCCCACGATCAGTGGACATGGACGTGGGCGCACACACCTCCAGCCGCAGCGCTGCACGCTTCGTCCCTATAAATAGCTGGCTCCCTTGCGTAGAGGGGGTTGGACGGATTTTGCTCCTAAGTTCTCTAGTCTTCTTCCTCCTCTAGTAGCAATATTCTATTACACACCATAAATCATATGAAAGCATATAGAGAAAGAAGAGGAGGCGTGGTGCTTGCTGGAAGGTTGAAGGTGAGATTCATGGCTCTTCCCTAGCCCCTGATTTGGCCATTGTGGTACAGATCAGGGAGCTTTCTTCTTCCTTCTCTCTCAAAACACTAGCCCTTGGTTTGGCCATTGTGGTACAAATCAAGGAGCATGTTTCATCTCTCCAAAATTCTCGTCCTTAGTTTGGCCATCACGGTACAGACTAAGGTGCATGTTTAATCCATCTCAATCCTTGGTTCGGCCATCACGGTACAAACCAAGGGACATATATACACCCAAATTGTTGCCTTTGGTTCGGCCATCATGGTACAAATCAAGGAGCGTATTATATCTACCCCAAACTTTCGCCTTCGACTCGGCCATCGCGGCACGAGTCAAGGAGCATGCATGTTCCTTCTGTATGTTGCATATGCTTCGTCCGAACGATCTCCTTGGTTCGGTCCCCTTAGCAATACAAGCCAGGATGAACGCCTCGTTCCTTGATTTGGTCCCTATACGCGGATACAAATCAAGAGAGTATCATAGGCACGAAAACTTCATAAAAATGCCTTAATTTGGTCATCATAAAAAAATGGATATGACTAAGTTGGAATGAAATTGCGAACGTGCTAAACTGAACTCATGATAAACTCTTGTTTGGTTATGCTACGGGCATTATGTGCCACGCTAGTTGTAATACAAGCAACATCATAAAATATATTCTCTCACTTGGTTACGCTGCACACGGGCATTATCTTAATGCCACACGGTGTTAGTAGTAATACGAGCAGGGCAAGACTTAATTAAAAAATGTGTTCACGATACACACCTAGAAACCAAAATCATGCAAGATGAATTATAAAACATGTTGCATCATAAAAACCAATCTTACTTGGTTACGCTACACGCATGCATTATCTTGATGCTACGTGCTGTTAGCAGTAATACAGGTGAGAAAGAACTAAATAGAATATTCAGGCCACATATTTGGTCCAAAGTCAAATAAAATATGCATGAAATGCTCCAACGCTATAAGTGCCTAAACTATTAGCATCATCAAAATTGCACGTCATAAACCAATTTTACTTGGTTATGCTACACGTGGATACGATATTCATGTTTTGTGGTGTTAGTAGTAATACAAGTAAGATAAATCTAAATAAAACATTCATGCCACATATTTTGGCCAAAGTCATATAAAAGATGTTGCAAACATGCTCCAATGCTATAAGAGCATAAACTATTAGCATCGTTATAAATGGATATCATAAACTCACTTTACTTGGATTATGTTACACACGAGCGTCAATGATGTGACGCTATGTGGAGTTAGTGCTAATACCGTGTGAGGTACAAACATAAACAAAAATGATAGATGTCATATGACTCATGCAACACCATAATTGCTCCACAAACCTTTGCTTGGTTACGCTGCACGCGGGCATTATCTTAGTGTCACGCGGTGTTAGTAGTAATACAGGTAAAGCAGAACTTAATAAAAAATAAGTTCACTCCACATCCACATATGCATACAAAATTCATGCAAAATACATGATAAGGCATATTTCATGTAGCCCACATAGGCTTTAAACAAATAAAAAATATCATAAGCAAACTCCACTCAGGCCAGGCTTGTTTTGACTTACAAAGGGTATGAGATAAATGGGAATGTGACTACGGACATGATTTTAAGGTCCCTTTGTTTCAGTGCAAATGGGTCAATCTATCAAGAGGCGGGGTACAGGTAGACCCACAGTACGGAATGACAACAGTGGATCTGAACAATCTTGAGTACAAATACGAACCATTCGCCCTAGCCAATGATGTGGCGCATGTTTTCTATCTGAAGGACATGTCTATCAAACCGAGAAAAAGAAAAGATAAGGAAGCGTATACATCATATGATGAGCCAAAGCGCCACATAGTTCTTTCAGGAAAAAGAGACATCGTGGGATTGGAGGGCAAGACAGACATGTCTGAAGATTATGAAAAGTTTCATGAAATTCCTCCTCATGACCCACAAGTATAGGTGATCTATCGTAGCCTTTTCGATAAGTAAGAGTGTCGAACCCAACGAGGAGCAGAAGGAAATGTTAAGCGGTTTCTAGCAAGGTATTCTCTGCAAGCACTGAAATTATCGGTAATAGATAGTTGTGTGATAAGATAAATCGTAATGAGCAACAAGTAATGAAAGTAAATAGGGAGCAGCAAGATGTCCCAATCCTTTTTGTAGTGAAGGACAAGCCTAGACAAACTCTTATATGAAGGAAAGCGCTCCCGAGGACACATGGGAATTATCGTCAAGCTAGTTTTCATCACGCTCATATGATTCGCGTTCGGTACTTTGATAATTTGATATGTGGGTGGACCGGTGCTTGGGTACTGTCCTTACTTGGACAAGCATCCCACTTATGATTAACCCCTATTGCAAGCATCCGCAACTACAACAGAAGTATTAAGGTAAACCTAACCATAGCATGAGACATATGGATCCAAATCAACCCCTTATGAAGCAACACATAAACTAGGGTTTAAGCGTCTGTCACTCTAGCAACCCATCATCTACTTATTACTTCCCAATGCCCTCCTCTAGGCCCAAACAATGGTGAAGTGTCATGTAGTCGACGTTCACATGACACCACTAGAGGAAAGACAACATACATCTCATCAAAATATCGAACGAATACCAAATTCACATGACTACTTATAGCAAGACTTCTCCCATGTCCTCAGGAACAAACGTAACTACTCACAAAGCATATTCATGTTTCATAATCATAGGGGTGTTAATATGCAAAATGGATCTGAACATATGATCTTCCACCAAGTAAACCAACTAGCATCAACCACAAGGAGTAATCGACACTACTAGCATCCCACAGATACCAATCTGAGGTTTGGATACAAAGATTGGATACAAGAGATGAACTAGGGTTTGAGATGAGATGGTGCTGGTGAAGATGTTGATGGAGATTGACCCCCTCCTGATGAGAGGATCGTTAGTGATGACGATGGTGATGATTTCCCCCTTCGGGAGGGAGGTTTCCCAGGCAGAACATCTCCGCCCGAGCCCTAGATTGGTTCCGCCAACTTTCCGCCTCATGGCGGCGGAGTTTCGTCCTGTGAGCTTGCTTATGATTTTTTTCTCGACGAAAGACTCCATAAAGCCAAAGATGGGCATCAGAGGGCCACCAGGGTGCCCACGAGGCATGGGGCACGTCCAGGGGGTCGCGTGTGCCCCTACCCTCGTGGATGGTGGATGGCCCCCCTCTGGTACATTCTTCGCTCAGTATTTTTTATATATTCTGAAAATAACTCCCGTGGAGTTTCAAGGCTTTTGGAGATGTGCAGAATAGGTCTCTAATATTTGCTCCCTTTCCAGCCCAGAATTCCAGCTGCCAGCATTCCCCCTCTTCATGTAAACCTTGTAAAAGAAGAGAGAACATGCATAAGTATTGTGACATAATGTGTAATAATAGCCCATAATGCGATAATTATCGATATTAAAACATGATGCAAAATGGACGTATCAACTCCCCCAAGCTTAGACCTCGCTTGTCCTCAAGCGAAAGCTGAGATCGAAAAATATGTCCACATGTTTAGAGATACAGGTGTCGATAAACTAAAATATGGACATGAGGGCATCATGATCATTCTTAGAACAGCAACATATATATATATATATATATATATATATATATATATATATATTGTCATATGATCTCTTATGCTAAAGTAACAACTTGTAACGCCCCGGACACACCTGCCGGTGGTCGTTACTCCTGGCGGGATCTAGACTGGCCCCACAGATCAATACTAGTCTTTTCTGCGCACTTTGTCCTCACTCATGCGCACCCGGGAGCAACTTCCCGGTCGGTCAACCATCCCGACACTACTCCAAGCTGATCACGCTTAACTTTGGAGTTCTGTCCGAATGGGCTACCGGAAAAGAAGGAATTCCTTATTGATATGAGTAGTCTATCATCCCTAATAAGCCAGGCCATCACATACACCCCCACTCAGAGGAACCGACGTCCTTGTCGGGCCACAGGAACGTTCCCCCTTGGCACATACGTCTGTGCTTCCAGTCCAGTACATGTGCCATGCCGTGTGCCAGGACGGGTCACAAACGTCATGAACAACATGACCACGCACCTGTCCGCAACCATATGTGTAACCGCGAGGGTCGGCTCTGATACCAACTTGTAACGCCCCGGACACACCCGCCGGTGGTCGTTACTCTTGGAGGGATCTAGACTGGCCCCACCGATCAATACTAGTCTTTTCTGCGCAATTTGTCCTCACTCATGTGCACCCGGGAGCAACTTCCCGGTCATTCACCCATCCTAACACTACTCCAAGCTGATCACGCTTAACTTTGGAGTTTTGTCCGAATGGGCTACCGGAAAAGAAGGAATTCCTTATTGATATGAGTAGTCTATCATCCCTAATAAGCCAGGCCATCACACAATTCAATCACAATTTGAAGTATGAATCATAAACTTCATTGAAAACTAACAAGCTACAATCTCAATCATTGAAGCAATTGCAGTTTATCATAACATCGGGAAGAGTCAATAAGAGCTTTTCAGAAGGTCCACATACTCAACTATCATTTAGTCTTCCACAATTGCTAACACTCACGCGATATGTATGGTCATGAAGTTTTAGCCGGACACAGAGAAAGATAGGGGCTTATAGTTTGCCTCCCAACTTTTTACCTCAAGGGTAATGTCAACAATAATAGTTCATGAAAACTCACATCCAATTTGCTATATGTATCTGGATCTTTCCAACACATTGTGCTTGCCAAAGGATAAAATGTAAAAAGGAAAGGTGAAGATCACCACGACTCTTATATAAGGTAGAATATAAAAGTAAAAGATAGGCCCTTCCCAGAGGGAAGCAGAGGTTGTCATGCGCTTTTATGGCTGGATGCACAAAATCTTAACACAAAAGAACGTCACTTTATATTGCCACTTGTGATATGGACCTTTATTATGCAGTTCGTCGCTTTTATTTCTTCCACATCACAATATCGTATAAAGCTTATTTTCTCCACATTAATAGATCATACATATTTAGAGAGCAATTTTTATTGTGTTCACCGATGACAACTTACTTGAAGGATCTTACTTAATCCATAGGTAGGTATGGTGGACTCTCATGGCAAAAACGGGTTTAGGGATATTTGGAAGCACAAGTAGTATCTCTACTTGGTGCAAAGAAATTGGCTAGCATGAGAGGGAAAGGCAAGCTCAACATGTTGGACGATCCATGACAATATGATTTATCTCAGATGTAAGAAAACATAACCCATTACATTGTCTTCCTTGTCCAACGTCAACTCTTTAGCATGTCATATTTTAATGAGTGCTCACAATCATAAAATATGTCTAAGATAGTATATTTATATGTGAAAACCTCTCTTTCTTTAGTACTTCCTATTAATTGCAATGATGACCAAAACTATGTTTGTCAACTTTCAACAACTTTTATTCATCATACTTTTATATGTGAAGTCATTACTCTCCGTAAGATCCTTATGATCTCTTTATTTCTTTTTATTTCTTTTTCTTTTATTTTATTCCCTCAAATGATAGCAAGATAATCAAGCCCTTGACTCACCACTAATCTTTATTATATAGATCACACACTCGATTACATAGAAGGATCATAGAGCAAAACTCAAAACTAGACATACTAAAACTTTATTCTACTAGATCAAGATATTACCAAAAGAATCGAACTAAGAAAAACGGTAAAGATAAAAGTGATGGTGATACGATACCGGGGCACTCCCCCAAGCTTGGCAGTTGCCAAGGGGAGTTCCCATACGCGATACTCAGTTCTTCTTTGTTGGCGAAGAAGGTGTTGGTGATGATGGATAGTCGCACATCGAGCATAGGAGATCCTCCAATTTGTGGATAATACCCTTGAGTGCAATGATATGCTCCTTCAACAAAATATTTTCACTTGTGAGATACTTGTTTTGAATACGAGCTAACTCAATCATCTTGAAAGCCTCAATCTCTATTGGGGTAAAGAGATTGTGGTGAGGTTGAAGGGTGTCTTTTTCTGCTACTGCCGGAACTTGGTCCCCCATGGCCTTCTTGATCCCATCATCCTTGTTGATCTCTCCGGGCTCTTCTCTCTTTAGCTCCATCTTCATTAGCCAAGCATCGTTGCCCTCATTATTGGAGGAGGAGGGGGACGACATGGTGCTTGGCCTTGACAACCCTGGCAGAAAACAGCTCGAAACTAAAACAGGAGATATTTGCATGATACGGTGGTCAAAACCATCGGGAGATTATATAATGAATTTTTTCCGACCAAAAGAACTATCGTGCAAGAAAACGGAGTCTGGAGGGCACACGAGGTGCCCACGAGGCAGGGGGCGCGCCTAGGGGGTAGGGCGCGCCCTCCACCCTCGTGGAAGCCTCGTGTCCTTTCCGGACTGCTTCTTGTTTTCCTATTTTCTTAAATATTCCGAAACGGATAAAAATTGCCATTAGAACTGTTTTGGAGTTGGTTTACTTACCGTACCATGTACCTATTCCTTTTCGGAGTCTGAAACGTTCCGGAAAGTGTCCCTTATGTATTCCTCTGGGGTTACGGTTTCAATAACAATAGTTTCAACATTTATGGGATTACCTGAGATATAATGTTTGATTCATTGTACGTTCACCACTCTCGGATTTGTGCCTTCGAAGTTGTTGATTTTTATGGCACCGGAACGATAGACCTCCTCGATGACGTAAGGACCTTCCCATTTAGAGAGGAGTTTGCCTGCAAAAAATCTCAAATGAGAGTTGTATAGCAATACATAATCACCTACATTAAACTCACGCTTTTGTATTCTTTTATCATGCCATCTTTTAAATTTTTCTTTAAACAGCTTTGCATTTTCATAGGCCTGGGTTCTCTATTCATCAAGTGAGCTAATGTCAAAAAGCCTCTTCTCACCGGCAAGTTTGAAATCATAATTGAGCTCTTTAATGGCCCAATATGCCTTATGTTCTAGTTCAAGAGGTAAGTGACTTGCTTTACCATAAACCATTTTATACGGAGACATACCCATAGGATTTTTGTATGCAATTCTATAAGCCCATAATGCATCATCAAGTTTCTTGGACTAATTCTTTCTAGATCTATCAACAGTCTTTTGCAAAATTAATTTAAGCTCTCTATTACTTAATCCTACTTGGCCAATAGACTGTGGGTGATAAGGAGATGCAATTCTATGATTAACATCATACTTAGCAAGCATTTTACGAAAGGCACCATGAATAAAATGTGAACCACCATCAGTCATTAAGTATCTAGGGACTCCAAACCTCGGAAAAATAACTTCTTTAAGCATCTTAATAGAGTGTTATGATCAGCACTACTAGTTGGAATAGCTTCTACCCACTTAGTAACATAATCAACATCAACTAAAATATGTGTGTATCCATTAGAGGAAGGAAACGGTCCCATATAATCAAAGCCCCAAACATCATATGGTTCAATAACAAGTAAATAATTCATAGGCATTTCCTGACGTCTACTAATATTACCAATTCTTTGACATTCATCACAGGAAAAAACAAACTTACAAGCATCCTTGAAGAGAGTAGGCCAATAAAAACCGGATTGCAATACCTTGTGTGCAGTTCTATCTCCTGCATGGTGTCCTCCGTAAGCCTCAGAGTGACACTTACGTAGGATCTGTTCTTGTTCATGCTCAGGTACACAACGTATAATAACACCATCTACTCCTTCTTTGTAAAGATGTGGGTCATCCTAGAAATAATGTTTTAAATCATAGAAGAACTTTTTCTTTTGCTGGTATGTGAAACTAGGTGGTATAAATTTAGCAACAATGTAATTAGCATAATCAGCATACCATGGAGCAGTACAAGAAGCATTTATGATAGCTAGTTGTTCATCAAGAAAGCTATCATCAATAGGTAGTGGGTCATCAAGAATATTCTCTAACCTAGACAAGTTGTCTGCAACGGGGTTCTCAGCTTCCTTTCTATCAATAATATGCAAATAAAATTCTTGTAGCAAGAGGACCCATCTAACAAGTCTAGATTTAGCATCTTTCTTTTCCATAAGATATTTAATAGCAGCATGATCAGTGTGAACAGTTACTTTAGAATCAACTATATAAGGTCTGAACTTATCACAAGCAAATACAACTGCTAAAAATTCTTTTTCAATAGTGGCATAATTTCTCTGGGCACTGTCTAGAGTTTTACTAGCATATTGAATAACATTTAGTTTCTTATCAACCCTTTGTCCTAGAACATCACCTACAGCATAATCACTAGCATCACACATGATTTCAAATGGTAAATTCCAATCAGGAGGTTGAACAATAGGTACAGAAATCAAAGCTTTCTTAAGTATTTCAAATGCTTCTACACAGTCATCATCAAAAACAAAAGGAACATCTTTTTGTAAGAGATTAGTCAGAGGCCGAGAAATTTTAGAGAAGTCCTCAATGAACCTCCTATAAAAACCGGCATGACCAAGGAAACTTCTTATACATTTAATGTCCTTAGGGCACGTCATCTTTTCAATAGCATCAACTTTAGCTTTATCAACCTCAATACCTCTTTCAGAAATTTTATGCCCCAAGACAATACCTTCATTAACCATAAAGTGGCACTTCTCCCTATTCAGAACAAGATTGGTTTGTTTACATCTCTGCAAAACTCGATCAAGATTGCTTAAGCAATCATCAAAAGAAGTCCCATAAACAGAGAAATCATCCATGAATGCCTCAACAATCTTTTCACAAAAGTCAGAGAATATAGCAGTCATACATCTTTGAAAGGTAGCAGGTGCATTACATAAACCAAAAGGCATACGTCTATAAGCAAAGGTACCGAAAGGGCAAGTAAAAGTTGTCTTTTCTTGATCCTCTTTTGACACAGGATTTGAGAGAAACCAGAATAACCATCTAGGAAGCAAAAAATGTGTATGTTTGGATAATCTTTCTAGCATTTGATCAATAAAAGGTAACGGGTAATGATCCTTTTTAGTAGCTTTATTTAATTTGCGGAAATCAATTACCATTCTATAACCTGTAACAATTCTTTGTGGGATCAATTCATCTTTATCATTAGGAACGACAGTAATACCTCCCTTCTTAGGGACACAATGGACAGGGCTTAGCCACTGACTATCAGCAACGGGATAAATTATACCTTCCTCCAGAAGCTTTAGTATTTCTTTTCTTACCACTTCTTTCATCTTAGGATTTAACCGTCGTTGGTGATCAACAACTGGTTTAGCATCCTTCTCCAATTTTGTTTTGTGCTGGCATAAAGTGGGACTAATGCCCTTAAGATCATCAAGTGTATATCCAATAGCAGAACGGTGCTTCTTTAGAGTTTTCAATAATTTCTTTTCCTCATGCTCTGAAAGGTTAGCACTAATAACAACAGGATATATCTCTTTCTCATCAAGATAAGCATATTTGAGAGTATCAGGTAAAGGTTTAAGCTCAAACACGGGATCACCCTTGGGTGGAGGAGGATCCCCTAGAATTTCAACAGGCAAGTTGTGTTTCAAAATAGGTCTTTGTTTAAAGAATACTTCATCTATTTCCCTTCTTTCATTCATGAACATATCATTTTCATGGTCTAGCAAATATTGTTCTAAAGGATCAGTAGGAGGCACGACAATAGAAGCAAGACCAATAATTTCATCTTTACTAGGCAATACTTTATCATGGGGTTGTCTATGAAACTTAGCAAAATTAAACTCATGAGACATATCCCCCAAACCAACAGAAACGATATCTTTATTGCAGTCTATCTTGGCATTAATAGTATTCAAGAAGGGTCTACCAAATATAATGGGACAAAAGTCATCTTGTGGGGAACCAAGACCAAGAAAATCAGCAGGATATTTAACTTTCCCACACAAGACTTCAACATCTCTAACAATCACAACTTGTGAAATAGTATCTCTATTGGCAAGCTTAATTGTAACATCTATCTCTTCTATCTCAGTAGGTGCAATATCATGCATAATTTCTTTGTATAAGGAATGAGGTATTGCACTTGCACTAGCACCCATATCACATAAACCATGATAGCAATGGTCTCCTATTCTAACAGAAATAACACGCATGCCTACAACAGGTCTATGTTTATTTTTAGTATCGGGTCTAGCAATTCTAGCAGATTCATTGCAAAAGTAAATAACATGCCCATTAATATTATCGGCAAAGAGATCCTTAACCATAGCAACACTAGGTTCAACTTTAATTTGCTCAGGGGGCTTGGGTGTCTTAATATTGCTTTTTTTAACCACGGTCGAAGCTTTAGCACGATCCTTTATTCTAACAGGGAAAGGTGGTTTCTCAATATAAGTAGTAGGAACAACATGATCATTATAAGTGATAGTCTTTTCTTCAACTTTAATAGGTGCAACTACTTTTTATTCAATGGGAGGATTATATTTAAACCACTTCTCCTTAGTGAGATAAAAATGAGTAGCAAAGGATTCACAGAAAGAAGCTACTATCTCAGAGTCAAGTCCATACTCAGTGCTAAATTCACGAAAAGCATCGGTATCCATAAAAGATTTAACACAATCAAACTTAGGTGTTGTACCTGACTCCTTACCTTCGTCGAGGTCCCAATCCTCAGTGTTGCATTTAATTCTCTCCAATAAATCCCATTTGAATTCAATAGTCTTCATCATAAAAGAACCAGTACAAGAAGTATCGAGCATGGAGCGATTACTAAGAGAAAGCCGAGCATAATTTTTTTGAATAATCATTTCTCTTGAGAGCTCATGATTGGGGAATGAATATAACATTGACTTAAGCCTCCCCCAATCTTGAGCGATTCTTTCTCCTTCACGAGGCCAATATATATATATAATTACGATCACGATGAACAAGATGCATAGGATAAAACTTCTGATGAAATTCCAATTTCAATCGTTTGTTGTTCCATGATCCCATATCATCACATAGCCTAAACCATGTGAATGCCTCTCCCTTAAAATATAAAGGGAAGACCTTCTTCTTGATAACATCCTCGGGCATACCTGCAAGCTTAAATAATCCACAAACTTCATCCACATAGATTAGGTGCAAATCGGGATGTAATGTTCCATCACCTGTGAAAGGATTAGCTAATAGTTTCTCTATCATACCCGAAGGGATTTCAAAGTAAACATTTTTAGTAGGTTCAGTAGGTTGAGGAGCAACTCTTTGCTCTAATGGTTGGGGTGAAGATACCCCGAACAAGCCCCTCAAAGAATTATGTTCCATAGTAACAAGTGACAGTAAATTTCAGCACACTATATAATTTTTCCTTACCAAATTCCACCTACCAAAGGCGCTTCACTCCCTGGCAACGGCACCAGAAAAGAGTCTTGATGACCCACAAGTGTAGGGGATCTATCGTAGCCTTTTCGATAAGTATGTTTGTCGAACCCAACGAGGAGCAGAAGGGAATGATAAGCGGTTTCCAACAAGGTATTCTCTACAAGCACTGAAATTATCGGTAATAGATAGTTGTGTGATAAGATAAATTGTAACGAGCAACAAGTAATGAAAGTAAATAGGGTGCAGCAAGATGGCCCAGTCCTTTTTGTAGCAAAGGACAAGCCTGGACAAACTCTTATATGAAGGAAAGCTCTCTCGAGGACACATGGGAATTATCATTAAGCTAGTTTTCATCATGCTCATATGATTCGCGTTCGGTACTTTTATAATTTGATATGTGGGTGCACCGGTGCTTGGTTACTATCCTTACTTGGACAAGCATCCCACTTATGATTAACCCCTATTGCAAGTATCCGCAACTACAATAGAAGTATTAAGGTAAACCTAACCATAGCATGAGACATATGGATCCAAATCAGCCCCTTACGAAGCAACACATAAACTAGGGTTTAAGCTTCTGTCACTCTAGCAACCCATCATCTACTTATTACTTCCCAATGCCCTCCTCTAGGACCAAACAATGGTGAAGTGTCATGTAGTCGACGTTCACATGATACCACTAGAGGAAAGACAACATACATCTCATCAAAATATCGAACGAATACCAAATTCACATGACTACTTATAGCAAGACTTCTCCCATGTCCTTAGGAACAAACGTAACTACTCACAAAGCATATTCATGTTCATAATCAGAGGGGTATTAATATGCATAATGGATCTGAACATATGATCTTCCACCAAGTAAACCAGCTAGCATCAACTACAAGGAGTAATCGACACTACTAGCAATCCACAGGTACCAATCTGAGGTTTGGATACAAAGATTGGATACAAGAGATGAACTAGGTTTTGAGATGAGATTGTGCTAGTGAAGATGTTGATGGAGATTGACCCCCTCCCGATGAGAGGATCGTTGGTGATGACGATGGTGATGATTTCCCCCTCCAGGAGGGAGGTTTCCCCGGCGGAACAGCTCCGTCGGAGCCCTAGATTGGTTCCGCCAAGGTTCCGCCTCGTTGCATCGGAGTTTCGTCCCGTGAGCTTGCTTATGATTTTTTTCTCGTCGAAAGACTCCATATGGCCAAAGATGGGCATTAGAGAGCCACTAGGGGGCCCACGAGGCAGGGGGCGCGCCCCCCACCCTCGTGGATGGTGGGTGGCCCATCTGGTACTTTCTTCACTCAGTATTTTTTATATATTCTGAAAATAACCCCCGTGGAGTTTCAGGGCTTTGGGAGATGTGCAGAATAGGTCTCTAATATTTGCTCCTCTTCTATCCCAAAATTCCTGCTGCCGGCATTCCCTCTCTTCATGTAAACCTTGTAAAATAAGAGAGAATAGGCATAAGTATTGTGACATAATGTGTAATAACAGCCCATAATGCGATAATTATCGATATAAAAACATGATGCAAAATCGACGTATCACCTCCCTTCAAAGTCAAGGCTGACCCAAGCACCCTGTTAAACGATGAAGATTATCCATGGTTACAGCTGACAGTGTCCTGGACTAGGGGGTACTCACCACGTGCTCTCCCAACCAGGTGGATCGGGCCGAGGACCCCATGGCGGTTTACTCATGGGCCACTTCGGGCAGCCCATGCCGCATAAAAGGAATATTCCACAAGACTTGATGATCAAGACAAGGACTCCTATCCACCGATGTATTCGACTAGGACTCTTGTTATCCTAGGCCTCCGGTACATTATATAAACCGATGCCAGGCTAGTCAATAGAGGATTATGACATTATTCATCATACCCTCAGGTTTTGGGCCACAACATATGATCTCGAGGTAGATCAACTTTGTACTTCATACTCCATCAGTATAAACAAGAGCAGGACATAGGGTTTTACCTCCATCAAGAGGGCCCAAACCTAGGTAAAACATTATCTCCTTCATTCCTGTTACCATTGATCCGAGAATCCATAGCTCGGGACCCCCTACCCCAAGATCTGCCAGTTTTGACACTGACAATGGTGCTTTCACTGAGAGTTTCTGCTGTGTGATCGGCAAAAGATTAATGGTTCGCCTGCAGATCAACTACGACGTCGGCGTCTTCATCGCCGGCTCGACTGGTCACCTTGGCTTGACCGAGGATTGTGCCCTGCCTCCAATCGTCATGTTCGGACGACGGCCTTCATCAACATCAACTCTGATCTCTATCATTATCATGGAGAATCATCCATGGAGCTCGGGGGCTCAAAGTCAACATTGCCCTCGGGTGACCGTGCTGTTTTTTCAAATAACGAACTTGTATCTGCTACCACCACCTCCTCAAGCATCACTTTGACAATTCCTTCAGTGGAATTGTGTGGAACTGAGTCTAAAAAAACACTGTAAAATTTCGTCGCGTTCCGATGGAGAAATCTCCGCCGACTCCGATATACCGGAGCCCTGTCGAATCTGGACGAGAATCTGGATGAGTTTGGAGCGTGGTGTCCAGCATCTAGCTCGGACGTCCTTTGGAAGATCCAACCGTTGATCGGCTGTGGAATTCCTATATCTACCACCCCTCAAACTTTTAGCTTGATCCGACCGTTCAAACTCCGGGAAGCCTCTAATGAGCGCATCTATTTTCAGATCTGTTTTTTGCGCGAGCACGAATTCGACTCGAGTTTATATTTTTTATGAACGGGATTTCAGATATCATTTTTTGAAGGAAGTTTTGTATGGGGTATTGTGTTTTGTTCTCAAACACATCCCACTAATTTTAAAGTCTTTCCAATATAATCTTCACCATCGCGCCGGTGTCAAACCAGCCCGACAATGTTGCTGCATGGCTGCCGACCTGCACCACACGGATCGTCGCTTCATCGACCAAGCCCAACCTTATTGGATCATCTTCTCGGCAAGCCGAACAAGAGTTCGGGATCGTGAAGGCTAAATCATCACCAACATCACCGCCGGACATCGCTACATGGTCACTTCAGCAAGCGGGCATCGACCGCGTCACAAGATCCGGCCTGCGTCGGCATCGCCGCACTACTGCTTCTTCAAGCCTAAATGCGACCTCTGCGTCCGAAGATCAGGAGTTAGTTCCGGTTGGAATCACCTCTCTTGTCCCGAATCTAGCTCCAAGTCTGGACGCGACTTCGGTGTCCGAACACCAGGAGTCAACCCTGGCCGGGCTCGCCCCTCGCACCACTGTACCGGAGGACGACTCCGAAAAAATCCCAGATACTAATCCAGCAAACCAAGCTGATGTCCACCATGCCGACCAGCGTCGACACCTCGGCTAGCATGGTGCTGCAAACGTCACACTAGCGACCTGCCCCATCACCTTGGCTAGACCGGGGGCTTCGCCATCTCTTCATCAATCTACTCTGGTGACTTCGACGTCACCAGCCGACCAGCTTCGTCATGTTAGATGGACCGGGGGCTTAGCCTCGCCACATCGACTATACGGCATCCCCACCTCATCGAGCCGAGCTCCTCGCTCGGCCACCTCGGGCTTGGGGGCTTGGACCTTGGCTAGGCTGCGGACTATGTCTTTGTCCCGGCACGAGCTCGGACCTCGTGAAGAATACCGAGTACATTAACCAGCTAAGTCACCTCCATGCTTAGTTTTTTTCTTTCAATTTATTAATTCTTGTTCGGTTCAACCAAACATTATACTTGTGTTAAACAACAAAGTTGTTTGTTCAAACGTTGATTGTTAAACACTTCTTTTTTCATCACCTTAGTCATGAGGGCTTTTGTCACCTCGGTTACACCACGGGCTTCGGCTCGTCACATTGACTGTGCGGCATCGCGACTTCATCAAGCCAAGCTCTTCACTCGGACACCTCGGTATTGTCTTGGAGGCTGGGACCTCGACCCGCTGCAAGCTCGACCCACGTCATCAACGCCGAACACATTAATCAGCTAAGTCGCTTTCATTCTCAAAGTTTTTTTTAATTTGTGTTCGGCTTGACCATGCTCACGTGAGTTGTTTGTTAAAAGAAACTCCCTTTACCCATGCTAAATGGCGGCTCTTAAAATTTATATGAGCCGTTTTATAATAAATGTGTTTTCTTCTTGTTCGTTGCAAAGCCTTTTCCTATCACTCCTTCCTCGACTCGAGTATGTGGTCAATAGCCTGATAGCCTGGTTTCTCTCTAAAGCCGCTTGAGTTTAGTTCACTAAACTAGCCTGAGAAGCACTCCGCCTTAGGGATAGGAGGTTGAAGCCGAAGGCTGACCCACTCGAAGTCTTGAGATCGGATGTGTCATGTTAAAGCACGACGAAAGCACAAACAAATTTTAAGACCAATTTTCCACAAAAGTTTTTTAATTTTTTAAGCTTATGGCACTTTTGATCTATTTGTGTGTTTTTTCTTTTATGAGGTGGGACATCCTCTTGACCAAGGTACCCTGCATAGTAATCCAGCTTGGGAAATCTTTTTCAATCCATAGTTCGGCATTTTTCCTGTCGACCTGCACCTCAATGTTGGGTCCAAGCATAAATCCTACAGTACACTTCCGGACACTTTTTAAGCATCGACAATATCAACGGGGGGCTGCAACTTGAGCCGAACCCACCAAAAGCCAAGGTACTCCGAGGAGTCCTCGGCAAAATGTTCTCGGACATTGCTTTATATGCATCCGCTTTGAATTGTGTCTTCGGTCAATAGTTGGGTTGCCCGGCTCCTGTACTTGCCTCCTATGTCCCGCTTTGTTTGGCTAGGTGCACAAAGGGAGAACCACTTCGATTGTGCTTCCATCTAGCATGGTTAAGCGCCTCAATGGAGAAAGCTGAAAACTGACTGTCACAATAAGAGTAAACTGGTCAGCGATCCGATGACTGTGTTAAACTATAAGATAGTTAGAGGTCACCCTATGTTAAATGATGGGCCGTTCATAACATTGACCGAAGTGTTTACGGCTTGACCTCGGCTATCGCCGAACACTAACT
This sequence comes from Triticum dicoccoides, assembly GCF_002162155.2. Classification (NCBI taxonomy): domain Eukaryota; kingdom Viridiplantae; phylum Streptophyta; class Magnoliopsida; order Poales; family Poaceae; genus Triticum; species Triticum dicoccoides. Next base: position 309,335,529 of record NC_041390.1, on the reverse strand, counting down.
GAGGGCTAGTAGCTGGCCTCCCAACTTTAAGCTCCTATGACTAAGTGAAAGTTATAAAGCCCGCATATCTGATTGCCTCGTTTCCGCTAACACAACCGCCTTCGGGCACCGAGACGTCGGATAAGGGTTGTTCTGTTATTATGAAAACACCCTGCGTAGCATCTACAATGGGGTGGAAGCCGATGATGGGCCACTTTCAACTGATAAACGGCCGCAACAGAGTCAAAATAAACATACCATTAGCATTTGTAGTCAGTATGCAAGCGCTGCCTTCTGTAATTATTGTTATAAAGCCATAAATATGCATTAATTTGACTTAAGATTTTGGCCAAGCTAGGTTGCCTGGCTCATGTGCTTACCCCTACGTTCTCGATTGTTTGGCTAGGTGGTAAAGGGAGCACCTCTGTGATTGTTAGTACCGGGTCATCCGAGTTAGTACCTCAGACCGGGTGAAGCCAAAAGCTAGCCATCTTAAATGATATAATTGGTCGGCAATGACGAAAGTAAAAATTCAGGTGCACTAAAAACCACATAGTTCGGGAACTTTCCCTAAACTAAACCCTCAATATTTTCCTCCCGCATTGATCAGAGCTGACGTTTCATGATCATGATCAGCATGGCAACCCAAAGAAAGGAACCGATAGCGGAACTATTTTCTTTGGAAGATGTTTCTTCCTATAACATATCTCTCTGCATACCTTTGTTTATAAAACTGTATGGCTGGATTGCCTTGTTTTCCACAAATCTTTGCCCTCATAAAGGCTTTAAAAAGTGGGACAAACACTCTCTGGCTACTGGCCGAGGAGGTTGAAGCCGATGGTCTGTCAACAAAGTTTTGTACAATGCGGATCCGAGCATTAATGCTGTAAAGTACTTGGGTACATAGAATCATTACACAAATTGTGAGCAAAAATCAATTTTTCTGCAGCCAATATTTTAAAGAGTCAATGGCACAGTCTCTTTGAGACAACCGAGCAGCTGACATAATGCTCTCATAGTTCCCTATTGGAATTGATTTCCTATCTATTAAGCCCCTTAAGGCCGAACTTGGCGAGCTCAGTTTTCGTTAGCTCTAACTCCTTTATGAGATCTTTAATCTCTTTCCGAGAAGTTTGTGTTAAATACAACAAAATTTTCTATCAAACGGATATCAATCCTTAATTCAGCCACCCGTGCCCACATTAAGGCTCGGGGCTACTAGGCTTCGCGCTTATTATTTACAAATATTAAAGGGGCATATCGATCCCCTGATCTGGCATTGCCACCCGACCAGTGTCTCGGGGGCTACTGCATTGCCTATTCAATGCAGAAAATTCAAAGTGCTTAGTGTTTAGCTTGACCGAACTATGGGCAAACGCGTCCTCGGACAACAATAGGTACCATCTGGGACTTATCCGGCATCAAGCTAATATGTTACAGCGAATTCTCAAAACCCTCTCTCAAGGGCCCGTTCACCGATCACTATCTCCTCTAATGTGCATGCCAGATTTTAGGCCGACACACACCTTGAGGGCTACTGGCTATATATCTCAGCAGAGAATAAATGGCACCAATCAAAAATATTCACAAAACATCAACCCGCAGTCGGGGTAGTGCACCACCTCGGAAGCAGTCCAGCATAAAGCTCGGGCGCCTGTGGCTGGCTCCATAAACGGCATTTCCGGCATTAAGCTCGGCTGAATTCGTTCAATCTTTTAAAGACCTAGATAGTTTATGACACCTCGGACGCTAACCATCGTTAGAGCTCGTATCCAGTCCGGCATTGGAGCTCGGAAGCAGTCCGACATAAAGCTCGGATTCGAGTGGCTCATTCCATAGAAGACTACTCCGGCATTTAAGCTCGGATGAACTCATTCAAATTTTCAGAGGCCAAGGTAATCTATGATACCTCATATGCCGACCATTGTCGAAGCTCGACTGTAAAAAGACGCCTTGGATTTAGTTCGGCGCTGGAGTCTGGACGTCGGAGGATACCTTGAATGCCGAATAGTGTTGGAGCTCGGCTATAGTCCGGCGTTGGAGCTCGGATACACCGCCACATGGGAAGCACTTCAAACCCGAGGTGTGGCGTAAAAATAACAAGGCATTGATAAAGGCCAAAGATTTAAGGGGCTCCTCGGATACCCGATGTATAAACTCCCCGGACTCACTTCGGCGATCCTCAAGATCGAAGATGGGAAGATTTGTTGAACTAGTTTTCAAGACCGACGACTGAAGATGAAGAGCAGTTCGGAAGAATCGAGGAGCGTCCCCAACTTGAAGACCGGTTCAAAGGGCTACTGACGGTGTCCTGGACTAGGGGGTACTAACCATGTCGTATCCCGATGAGGTGGATCGGGCCGAGGACCCCCATGGCGGTTTACTCATGGGCCACTTCGGGCAGCCCATGCCGCATAAAAGGAATATTCCAAAAGACTTGATGATCAATACAAGGACTCCTCTCCACCGACATATTCGACTAGGACTCTTGTTATCCTAGGCCTCCGGTACATTATATAAGCCGATGCCAGGCTAGTCGATAAAGGATTATGAGATTATTCATCATACCCTCAGGTTTTAGACCATAACATATGATCTCGAGGTAGATCACCTTTGTACTTGATACTCCATCAATATAAACAAGAGAAGGACGTACGGTTTTACCTCCATCAAGAGGGCCCGAACCTGGGTAAAACATTGTCTCCTTCGTTCCTGTTACCATTGATCCGAGAATCCACAACTCGGGACCCCCTACCCCGAGATCTGTCGGTTTTGACATCGACAACAGCGAATAAGAAAAGGACACAAACGAAGCAAAAGGAAGATTTTCTCTCCACAACTATTATGATGATGCCTTCGATCTAGATATCACTGCAGTTACATGTGAAGAAATGAAATGCCTTTTGTAACAAATGAGTTTCCGTATGAAACCTTGATACTTCGAAAGAGATTGTCCGTTTTGTACACGAAGTGCATCGAGTTTTTGCCGTAACCCTCTCAACTTTTTAGTACATCCTATGTGGGTGAAATGATGATACCATGCCAACTTTTATCATTTTCAGAGTTCATTTGTAGTGCTTTTCAATTTTAGGGTCCTTTAGCTTAAAAAATCAGTAAATGCATGAAAAATACCAAATGAAGTCAGAAAGGGTTCAAAATTGATGATGTGGCTTTGAATGGTGCATTTTGAACACATAAAAAGTCTGGAGTTCAAATAAGTTCAAAAAATGAAATCCCTTCGTAACAGATGAGTTTTCGTCCGAAACCCTGATACTTCGAAAGAGATTGGCCATTTTGTACACGAACTGCATCTAGCTTTTGCCGTAACCCTCTCAACTTTTTAGCACATGCTATGTGGGTGAAATGATGATACCATGCAAACTTTCAACGTTTTCAGAGTTCATTTGTCGTGCTTTTCAATTTCAGGGTCATTTGGCTTAAAAAATCAGTAAATGCATGAAAAATACCAAATGAAGTCAGAAAGGGTTCAAAATTGATGATGTGGCTTTGAACGGTGCATTTTGAACACACAAAAAGTCTGGAGTTCAAAGAAGTTCAAAAAAATGAAATCCCTTTGTAACAAATGATTTTTCGTCCGAAACCCTGATACTTCGAAAGAGATTGTCCATTTCATACACAAAGTGCATCCAGCTTTTGTCGTAACCCTCTCAACCTTTTACCACATGCTATGTGGGTGAAATGATGATATCATGCCAACTTTCAACCTTTTCAGAGTTCATTTATAGTGCTTTTCAATTCCAGGGTCATTTAGCGTAAAAAAATTAGTAAATGCATGAAAAATACCAAATGAAGTCAGAAAGGGTTCGAAATTGATAATGTGGCTTTGAATGGTGCATTTTGAACACACAAAAAGTTTGGAGTTCCAATAAGTTCAAAACAATGAAATCCCTTTGTAACTGATTAGTTCTCATCCGAAACCCTAATACTTCAAAAGAGATTGTCCATTTTGTACATGAAGTGCATCCAGCTTTTTCCGTAACCCGCTCCAATTTTTAGCACATGCTATGTGGGTGAAATGATGATACCATGCCAATTTTCAACATTTTCAGAGTTCATTTGTAGTGCTTTTCAATTTCAGGGTCCTTTAGCTTAAAAAATCAGTAAATGCATGAAAAATACCAAATGAAGTCAGAAAGGGTTCAAAATTGATGATGTGGCTTTGAATGGTGCATTTTGAACACACAAAAAGTCTGGACTTCAAATAAGTTCAAAAAATGAAATCCCTTCGTAACAGATGAGTTTTCGTCCGAAACCCTGATACTCATTTTGTACACGAACTGCATCTAGCTTTTGCCGTAACCCTCTCAACTTTTTAGCACATGCTATGTGGGTGAAATGATGATACCATGCAAACTTTCAACATTTTCAGAGTTCATTTGTCGTGCTTTTCAATTTCAGGGTCATTTGGCTTAAAAAATCAGTAAATGCATGAAAAATACCAAATGAAGTCAGAAAGGGTTCAAAATTGATGATGTGGCTTTGAATGGTGCATTTTGAACACACAAAAAGTCTGAAGTTCAAATAAGTTCAAAAAAATGAAATCCCTTTGTAACAAATGATTTTTCGTCCGAAACCCTGATACTTCGAAAGAGATTGTCCATTTCATACACAAAGTGCATCCAGCTTTTGTCGTAACCCTCTCAACTTTTTACCAGATGCTATGTGGGTGAAATGATGATATCATGCCAACTTTCAACCTTTTCAGAGTTCATTTATAGTGCTTTTCAATTCCAGGGTCATTTAGCGTAAAAAAATTAGTAAATGCATGAAAAATACCAAATGAAGTCAGAAAGGGTTCAAAATTGATGATGTGGCTTTGAATGGTGCATTTTGAACACACAAAAAGTTTGGAGTTCCAGTAAGTTCAAAACAATGAAATCCCTTTGTAACTGATTAGTTTTCATCCGAAACCCTAATACTTCAAAAGAGATTGTCCATTTTGTACACGAAGTGCATCCAGCTTTTTCCGTAACCCGCTCAAATTTTTAGCACATGCTATGTGGGTGAAATGATGATACCATGCCAATTTTCAACATTTTCAAAGTTCATTTGTAGTGCTTTTCAATTTCAGGGTCCTTTAGCTTAAAAAATCAGTAAATGCATGAAAAATACCAAATGAAGTCAGAAAGGGTTCAAAATTGATGATGTGGCTTTGAATGGTGCATTTTGAACACACAAAAAGTCTGGACTTCAAATAAGTTCAAAAAATGAAATCCCTTCGTAACAGATGAGTTTTCGTCCGAAACCCTGATACTTCGAAAGAGATTGGCCATTTTGTACACGAACTGCATCTAGCTTTTGCCGTAACCCTCTCAACTTTTTAGCACATGCTATGTGGGTGAAATGATGATACCATGCAAACTTTCAACGTTTTCAGAGTTCATTTGGCGTGCTTTTCAATTTCAGGGTCATTTGGCTTAAAAAATCAGTAAATGCATGAAAAATACCAAATGAAGTCAGAAAGGGTTCAAAATTGATGATGTGGCTTTGAATGGTGCATTTTGAACACACAAAAAGTCTGGAGTTCAAATAAGTTCAAAAAAATGAAATCCCTTTGTAACAAATGATTTTTCGTCCGAAACCCTGATACTTCGAAAGAGATTGTCCATTTCATACACAAAGTGCATCCAGCTTTTGTCGTAACCCTCTCAACCTTTTACCACATGCTATGTGGGTGAAATGATGATATCATGCCAACTTTCAACCTTATCAGAGTTCATTTATAGTGCTTTTCAATTCCAGGGTCATTTAGCGTAAAAAAATTAGTAAATGCATGAAAAATACCAAATGAAGTCAGAAAGGGTTCGAAATTGATGATGTGGCTTTGAATGATGCATTTTGAACACACAAAAAGATTGGAGTTCCAATAAGTTCAAAACAATGAAATCCCTTTGTAACTGATTAGTTTTCATCCGAAACCCTAATACTTCAAAAGAGATTGTCCATTTTGTACACGAAGTGCATCCAGCTTTTTCCGTAACCCGCTCAAATTTTTAGCACATGCTATGTGGGTGAAATGATGATACCATGCAAACTTTCAACGTTTTCAGAGTTCATTTGTCGTGCTTTTCAATTTCAGGGTCATTTGGCTTAAAAAATCAGTAAATGCATGAAAAATACCAAATGAAGTCAGAAAGGGTTCAAAATTGATGATGTGGCTTTGAATGGTGCATTTTGAACACACAAAAAGTCTGAAGTTCAAATAAGTTCAAAAAAATGAAATCCCTTTGTAACAAATGATTTTTCGTCCGAAACCCTGATACTTCGAAAGAGATTGTCCATTTCATACACAAAGTGCATCCAGCTTTTGTCGTAACCCTCTCAACTTTTTACCACATGCTATGTGGGTGAAATGATGATATCATGCCAACTTTCAACCTTTTCAGAGTTCATTTATAGTGCTTTTCAATTCCAGGGTCATTTAGCGTAAAAAAATTAGTAAATGCATGAAAAATACCAAATGAAGTCAGAAAGGGTTCGAAATTGATGATGTGGCTTTGAATGGTGCATTTTGAACACACAAAAAGTTTGGAGTTCCAATAAGTTCAAAATAATGAAATCCCTTTATAACTGATTAGTTTTCATCCGAAACCCTAATACTTCAAAAGAGATTGTCCATTTTGTACACGAAGTGCATCCAGCTTTTTCCGTAACCCGCTCAAATTTTTAGCACATGCTATGTGGGTGAAATGATGATACCATGCCAATTTTCAACATTTTCAGAGTTCATTTGTAGTGCTTTTCAATTTCAGGGTCCTTTAGCTTAAAAAATCAGTAAATGCATGAAAAATACCAAATGAAGTCAGAAAGGGTTCAAAATTGATGATGTGGCTTTGAATGGTGCATTTTGAACACACAAAAAGTCTGGAGTTCAAATAAGTTCAAAAAATGAAATCCCTTCGTAACAGATGAGTTTTCGTCCGAAACCCTGATACTTCGAAAGAGATTGGCCATTTTGTACACGAACTGCATCTAGCTTTTGCCGTAACCCTCTCAAGTTTTTAGCACATGCTATGTGGGTGAAATGATGATACCATGCAAACTTTCAATGTTTTCAGAGTTCATTTGTCGTGCTTTTCAATTTCAGGGTCATTTGGCTTAAAAAATCAGTAAATGCATGAAAAATACCAAATGAAGTCAGAAAGGGTTCAAAATTGATGATGTAGCTTTGAATGGTGCATTTTGAACACACAAAAAGTCTGGAGTTCAAATAAGTTCAAAAAAATGAAATCCCTTTGTAACAAATGATTTTTCGTCCGAAACCCTGATACTTCGAAAGAGATTGTCCATTTCATACACAAAGTGCATCCAGCTTTTGTCGTAACCCTCTCAACTTTTTACCACATGCTATGTGGGTGAAATGATGATATCATGCCAACTTTCAACCTTTTCAGAGTTCATTTATAGTGCTTTTCAATTCCAGGGTCATTTAGCGTAAAAAAATTAGTAAATGCATGAAAAATACCAAATGAAGTCAGAAAGGGTTCGAAATTGATGATGTGGCTTTGAATGGTGCATTTTGAACACACAAAAAGTTTGGAGTTCCAATAAGTTCAAAACAATGAAATCCCTTTGTAACTGATTAGTTTTCATCCGAAACCCTAATACTTCAAAAGAGATTGTCCATTTTGTACACGAAGTGCATCCAGCTTTTTCCGTAACCCGCTCAAATTTTTAGCACATGCTATGTGGGTGAAATGATGATACCATGCCAATTTTCAACATTTTCAGAGTTCATTTGTAGTGCTTTTCAATTTCAGGGTCATTTAGCTTAAAAAATCAGTAAATGCATGAAAAATACCAAATGAAGTCAGAAAGGGTTCAAAATTGATGATGTGGCTTTGAATGGTGCATTTTGAACACACAAAAAGTCTGGAGTTCAAATAAGTTCAAAAAATGAAATCCCTTCGTAACAGATGAGTTTTCGTCCGAAACCCTGATACTTCGAAAGAGATTGGCCATTTTGTACACGAACTGCATCTAGCTTTTGCCGTAACCCTCTCAACTTTTTAGCACATGCTATGTGGGTGAAATGATGATACCATGCAAACTTTCAACGTTTTTAGAGTTCATTTGTCGTGCTTTTCAATTTCAGGGTCATTTGGCTTAAAAAATCAGTAAATGCATGAAAAATACCAAATGAAGTCAGAAAGGGTTCAAAATTGATGATGTGTCTTTGAATGGTGCATTTTGAACACACAAAAAGTCTGGAGTTCAAATATAAAAAATGAAATCCCTTTGTAACAAATGATTTTTCGTCCGAAACCCTGATACTTCGAAAGAGATTGTCCATTTCATACACAAAGTGCATCCAGCTTTTGTCGTAACCCTCTCAACTTTTTACCACATGCTATGTGGGTGAAATGATGATATCATGCCAACTTTCAACCTTTTCAGAGTTCATTTATAGTGCTTTTCAATTCCAGGGTCATTTAGCGTAAAAAAATTAGTAAATGCATGAAAAATACCAAATGAAGTCAGAAAGGGTTCGAAATTGATGATGTGGCTTTGAATGGTGCATTTTGAACACACAAAAAGTTTGGAGTTCCAATAAGTTCAAAACAATGAAATCCCTTTGTAACTGATTAATTTTCATCCGAAACCCTAATACTTCAAAAGAGATTGTCCATTTTGTACACGAAGTGCATCCAGCTTTTTCCGTAACCCGCTCAAATTTTTAGCACATGCTATGTGGGTGAAATGATGATACCATGCCAATTTTCAACATTTTCAGAGTTCATTTGTAGTGCTTTTCAATTTCAGGGTCATTTAGCTTAAAAAATCAGTAAATGCATGAAAATACCAAATGAAGTCAGAAAGGGTTCAAAATTGATGATGTGGCTTTGAATGGTGCATTTTGAACACACAAAAAGTCTGGAGTTCAAATAAGTTCAAAAAATGAAATCCCTTCGTAACAGATGAGTTTTCGTCCGAAACCCTGATACTTCGAAAGAGATTGGCCATTTTGTACACGAACTGCATCTAGCTTTTGCCGTAACCCTCTCAACTTTTTAGCACATGCTATGTGGGTGAAATGATGATACCATGCAAACTTTCAACGTTTTCAGAGTTCATTTGTCGTGCTTTTGAATTTCAGGGTCATTTGGCTTAAAAAATCAGTAAATGCATGAAAAATACCAAATGAAGTCAGAAAGGGTTCAAAATTGATGATGTGGCTTTGAATGGTGCATTTTGAACACGCAAAAAGTCTGGAGTTCAAATAAGTTCAAAAAAATGAAATCCCTTTGTAACAAATGATTTTTCGTCCGAAACCCTGATACTACGAAAGAGATTGTCCATTTCATACACAAAGTGCATCTAGCTTTTATCGTAACCCTCTCAACTTTTTACCACATGCTATGTGGGTGAAATGATGATATCATGCCAACTTTCAACCTTTTCAGAGTTCAGTTATAGTGCTTTTCAATTCGAGGGTCATTTAGTGTAAAAAAATTAGTAAATGCATGAAAAATACCAAATGAAGTCAGAAAGGGTTCGAAATTGATGATGTGGCTTTGAATGGTGCATTTTGAACACACAAAAAGTTTGGAGTTCCAATAAGTTCAAAACAATGAAATCCCTTTGTAACTGATTAGTTTTCATCCGAAACCCTAATACTTCAAAAGAGATTGTCCATTTTGTACACGAAGTGCATCCAGCTTTTTCCGTAACCCGCTCAAATTTTTAGCACATGCTATGTGGGTGAAATGATGATACCATGCCAATTTTCAACATTTTCAGAGTTCATTTGTAGTGCTTTTCAATTTCAGGGTCATTTAGCTTAAAAAATCAGTAAATGCATGAAAAATACCAAATGAAGTCCGAAAGGGTTCAAAATTGATGATGTGGCTTTGAATGGTTCATTTTGAACACATAAAAGTCTGCAGTTCAAATAAGTTCAAAAAAATGAAATCCCTTTGTAACAGATGAGTCTTCGTGCAAACCCTGATACTTCGAAATAGATTGTCCATTTTGTATACGAAGTGCACCCAGCTTTTGCCGTAACCCTCTCAACTTTTTAGCACATGCTATGTGGGTGAAATGATGATACCATGCCAACTTTCAACCTTTTCAGAGTTCATTTGTAGTGCTTTTCAATTTCAGGGTCATTTAGCTGAAAAAATTAGTAAATGCATGAAAAATACGAAATGAAGTTAGAAAGGGTTCAAAATTGATGATATGGCTTTGAATGGTGCATTTTGAACACACAAAAAGTCTGTAGTTCAAATAAGTTAAAAAATGAAATCCCTTTGTAACAGTTGAGTTTTCGTCCAAAACTGTGATACTTTGAAAGAATGAACTAATAGCAAAGAATGAACTAGAAAACTTTTATGAAACTCTAATAGCAAAAAGAATGAACTAAAAATAACCAATTAAAATATTCTGTTATGATCAACTAAAATAAAACTATAATACTGTTCAATAGCAACAAGAATCCATTAAAATATTCTGTTACAATCAACTAAAACAAAACTATAATACTCTTCAATAGCAAAAAGAATCAACTCAAAAGCTTTTATAGCAACTTAAATTATCAAAGTATTTTTTGTTCAAAACAGTAATAGCAAAAGGAATTATCATAAAGAATTTTTTTGTTAGAAACTTTAATAGCAAAAAGAATTTTCATAAAGAATTTTTTTGATAGAAACTAAAATAACAAAATCTGTTTTTGAATATAATGATAAAACACATTAATGTTAAATAACAGGAAAAATAATAACTCAAAAATATATTTTTATAGTGAAGTTATTCACAAACTAGTGATTCACACAAATTTCAAAGAATTCAGATTTATACTATTCAAATTTGAAAACTAATGGCACTAAGAGAAAGTTTATAATTTTTCTGACCTAAAGGAAAAAAGAATTAAAAAATAAAGCAAAAAACAAAAGGAAATAAATAATGCAAAAAACAAAACAAAATACAGGAAAAAATTAAAAAAATGCCGCCTATTGGGCTACACGGCCTACATACAACTAGAAACTCATCTGTACATGGGCCAGGACGCAGGCCCGCAGGCCCAATAGGCCCAACATGGCAATGACAAGGGTAGGCAAGTACTGCCGACAAATTAGAGAGGAGCTCAGCACCTCTGCTGCAACACAGCTTATAAACAGGTGTTGAGCTCTCTCAGCTAGCGAGGTGGGACTAAACTCCCACCACACCATCGCTGTACCACCCTTTCATCCCGGTTGGTAGCACCAACCGGGACCAATGCCCACCATTTGTCCCGGTTGGTGGCACAAACCGGTACTAATGCCCCCTTTGGTCCCGGTTCGTGCCACCAACCGGGACCAAAGGTCTCTGCTTCCCGCCCTTTGGGTTGCCGAAAAGAGACCTTTGGTCCTAGTTGGTGGCACCAACCAGGACCAAAGGGGGGCATTCACCCCGGTTGGAGCCACGAACCGGGACCAATGCTCTGGGTATATAAGCAAACAATTGTGAAAATTTTCATTCCCACCTCGCAGTTCCCCCCAACGACGCCGACGACATCGACGCCGCCAGGCTGCCCCGACGCCATCCGCCGCCCCTGCCATCACCGTCGCTCGTGCCCCGTCGTCGCCATCGCCGTCGCCGATGTCATCCCCGAGCACGCGCGCTGCCCCCGCCCCTACGGCCGCGCCCCTGAGTGCGCCGGCCGGCCGCGCCCTCATACGTCCATTTTGCATCATGCTTTTATATCGATATTTATTGCATTATGGGCTGTTATTATACATTAGGTCACAATACTTATGCCTATTCTATCTTATTTTACAAGGTTTACATGAAGAGGGGGAATGCTGGCAGTTGGAATTCTGGGCTGGAAAAGGAGCAAATATTAGAGACCTATTCTGCACATCTCCAAAAGTCTTGAAACTTAACAGGAGCATGTTTAAGAATATATAAAAAATATTGGGCGAAAGAAGTACCAGAGGGGGGCCACCCATCGCCCACGAGGGTGGGGGGCGCGCCATACCCCCTGGGCGCGCCCCCAACCTCGTGGGACCCCTAGTGGCCCTCTGATGCCCATCTTTGGCTATATGGAGTCTATCGTCGAGGAAAAAAATCATAAGCAAGCTCACGGGACGAAACTCCGCCGCCACAAGGCGGGACCTTGTCAGAAATAATCTAGGGCTCTGGTGGAGCTGTTTTGCTGGGGAAACTTCCCTCTGGGAGGGGGAAATCATCACCATCGTCATCACCAACGATCCTCTCATCGGGAGGGGGTCAATCTCCATCAACATCTTCACCAGCACCATCTCATTTCAAACCCTAGTTCGACTCTTGTATCCAATCTTTGCATCCAAACCTCAGATTAGTACCTGTGGGTTGCTAGTACTGTTGATTACTCCTTGTAGTTGATGCTAGTTGGTTTACTTGGTGGAAGATCACATGTTCAGATCCATTATGCATATTAATACCCCTTGATGACCAACAAGTATAGGGGATCTATCGTAGTCCTTTTGATAAGTAAGAGTGTCGAACCCAAAGAGGAGCAGAAGGAAATGATAAGCAGTTTTCAGCAAGGTATTCTCTGCAAGCACTGAAATTATAGGTAATAGATAGTTTTGTGATGAGATAACTGGTAACGGGCAACAAGTAACAAAAGTAAATAAAGTGCGGCAAGCTGGCCCAATCCTTTTTGTAGCAAAGGACAAGCCTGTACAAATTCTTATATAGAGAAAAGCGCTCCCGAGGAGACATGGGAATATCATCAAGCTAGTTTTCATCACGATCATATGATTCGCGTTCGGTACTTTGTTAATCTGATATATGGGTTGACCGGTGCTTGGGTACTATCCTTACTTGGACAAGCATCCCACTTTGATTAACCTCTATTGCAAGCATCCGCAACTACAACAAAAGTATTAAGGTAAACCTAACCATAGCATGAAACATATGGATCCAAATCAGCCCCTTACAAAGCAACGCATAAACTAGGGTTTTAGCTTCTGTCACTCTAGCAACCCATCATCTACTTATTACTTCCCAATGCCTACCTCTAGGCCCAAATAATGGTGAAGTGTCATGTTGTCGATGTTCACATAACACCACTAGAGGAGAGATAGCATACATCTCATCAAAATATTGAACAAATACCAAATTCACATGACTACTAATAGCAAGACTTCTCCCATGTCCTCAGGAACAAACGTAACTACTCACAAAGCATATCATGTTCATAATCAGAGGGGTATTAATATGCATATAGGATATGAACATATGATCTTCCACCAAATAAACCAACTAGCATCAACTACAAGGAGTAATCAACACTACTAGCAACCCACAAGTACCAATCTCAGACTTGGAGACAAGAATTGGATACAAGAGAGGAACTAGGGTTTGAGAGGAGATGGTGTTGGTGAAGATGTTGATGGAGATTGACCCCCTCCCGATGAGAGGATCATTGGTGATGATGATGGCAATGATTTCCCCCTCCCGGAGGGAAGTTTCCCCGGCAGAACAGCTCCGCTAGAGCCCTAGATTGGTTCCGCCAAGGTTCTGCCTTGTGGCGGCGGAGTCTCGTCCCGAAAGCTGGCTTATGATTTTTTCCTCATCGAGAGACTCCATATAGTCGAAGATGGGCATCAGAGGGCCACCAGGGGGGCCACGAGGCAGGGGGTAGGGCGCGCCCCCACCCTCATGGGCAGGGTGTGGCCCCCTCTCGAACTTCTTGCGCTCAGTAATTTTTATATATTCTGAAAATGACTTCCGTGAAGTTTCAGGACTTTTGGAGCTGTGCAGAATAGGTCTCTAATATTTGCTCCTTTTCCAGCCCAGAATCCAAGCTACCGGCATTCTCCCTCTTTATGTAAACCTTATAAAATAAGAGAGAATAGGCATAAGTATTGTGACATAATGTGTAATAACAGCCCACAATGCAATAACATATCGATATAAAAGCATGATGTAAAATGGACGTATCAACTCCCCAAGCTTAGACCTCGCTTGTCCTCAAGCGAAAGCGGAAATCAAAAAATATGTCCACATGTTTTGAGATAGAGGTGTCAATAAAAATAAAATACAGACATGAGGGCATCATGATCATTCTTAGAACAACAACTTATATGATTATTGTCATATGATCTCTTATGCCAAAGTAACAATTCAATCACAATTTCAAGTATGAATCGTAAACTTCATTGAAAACTAACAAACTATAATCTCGGTCATTGAAGCAATTGCAATTTATCATAACATATGAAAGAGTCAATATAAGAGCTTTTCAGCAAGTCCACATACTCAACTATCATATAGTCTTTCACAATTGCTAACACTCACGCAATACTTATGGGTATGGAGTTTTAATTGGACAGAGAGAAAGATAGGGGATTATAGTTTGGCCTCCAACGTTTTACCTCAAGGGTAATGTCAACAATAATAGTTCATGAAAACTCACATCCAATTAGCCATATATACCAGGATCTTTCCAACATGTTGTGCTTGCCAAAAGATAAAATTTGATAAGGAAGGGTGAAGATCACCATGACTCGTATGCAAGGTAGGAAATAAAAGTAAAAGGTAGGCCCTTCTCAGAGGGAAGCAGAGGTTGTCATGCACTTTTATGGTTGGTTGCACAAAATCTTAATGCGAAAGAACGTCACTTTATATTGCCACTTGTGATATGGACCTTTATTATGCAGTCCGTCGCTTTTATTTCTTCCATATCACACGATCGTATAAAGCTTATTTTCTCCCACACTAATAAGTCATACATATTTAGAGAGAAATTTTTATTGCTTGCACCGATGACAACTTACTTGGAGGATCTTACTCAATCCATAGGTAGGTATGGTGGACTCTCATGGCAAAACTGGTTTAAGGGTGTTTGGAAGCACAAGTAGTATCTCTACTTAGTGCAAAGAATTTGGCTAGCATGAGGGGGAAAGGCAAGCTCAATCATGTTGGATGATCCATGACAATATAATTTATCTCAGATGTAAGAAAATATAACCCATTATGTTGTCTTCCTTGTCCAACATCAACTCTTTAGCATGTCATATTTTAATGAGTGCTCACAATCATAAAAGATGTCCAAGATAGTATACTTATATGTGAAGACCTCTCTTTCTTTATTACTTCCTATTAATTGCAACGATGACCAAAACTATGTTTTTCAACTCTCAACAACTTTTATTCATCATACTTTTTATATGTGAGCTCATTACTCTCCATAATATCCATAAGATCTCTTTGTTTCCTTTTATTTCTTTCTCTTTTCTTTTATTCACTCAAGATCATGGCAAAATAATCAAGCCCTTGACTCAACACTAATCTTTATTGTATATATCTCACGAACTCGATTACATAGAAGGATCATAAAGCAAAAATCGCAACTAGATCATACTAAAACTTTATTCTACTAGATCAAGATATTATCAAAAGGATCGAACTAAAAAAACGGTAAAGATAAAAGTGATGGTGATACGATACTGGGGCACTCCCCCAAGCTTGGCAGTTGCCAAGTGGAGTGCCCATACCCATGTGATTATATCTCCTTTGTTGGTGAAGAAGGCGGGGATGTTGATGATGGATAGTCGCACATTGAGCGTAGGAGGTCTTCTAACTTGCGGATAATGCTCTTGAGTGCGATGCTGTGCTCCTTCAACAAAATATTTTCACGTGTGAGATATTTATTTTGTATACGAGCTAACTCAATCATCTTGAAAGCTTCGATTTATGTTGGGTAAGAAGATCCTGATTCAGTTGAAGGGTGCCCTCGAGCCTTGTCTCCACGCTTCCGGTCCTCCTTGGTCCCTCAACATCGCGGATGTGCAGCACCCCCTCATGCATCTCAATGGTTTGAGGGTGTTGGAGCACTTCCGCGAGGTAGGGGTTGATGACCTTCTCGAAAAACTTGTCCTTGGGGGCACTTGAAGATGACATGACGACCTAGATCTATCAATAAAACAGCTCGAAACAAAGACGAGAGATATTTGCGTGATACGAGAGTCAAAACCTCCGGGAGATTATATAATGAATTTTTACCGACCAAAATACTTAACGTGCAAGAAAACAGAGCCCGGAGAGCGCACGAGGTGCCCACGAGGTAGGGGGCGTGCCCAGGGGGGTAGGGCGCACCCTCCACCCTCCTGGAGCCCTCGTGTCCTTCCCGGACTGCTTCTTATTTTTCTATTTTTCTAAATATTGCAAAACGGAGAAAAATTGCCATTAGAACTGTTTTGGAGTTGGTTTACTTACCGTACCACATACCTATTCCTTTTCGGAGTCTAAAACGTTCCGGAAAGTGTCCCTTATGTATTCCTCCGGGGCTACGGTTTCAATAACATTGGTTTCAACATTTATAGGATTACCTGAGATATAATGTTTAATTCTTTGACCGTTCACCACCTTCGGATTTGTGCATTCAAAGTTGTTGATTTTATGGCACCGGAACGATAGTCCTCCTCGATAACGTAAGGACCTTCCCATTTAGAGAGAAATTTTCCTGCAAAAAATCTTAAACGAGAGTTGTATAGCAATACATAATCACCTACATTAAACTCACGCTTTTGTATTCTTTTGTCATGCCATCTTTTAACTTTTTCTTTAAATAATTTGGCATTCTCATAGGCTTGGGTTCTCCATTCATCAAGTGAGCTAATGTCAAATAACCTCTTCTCTCCGGCAAGTTTGAAATCCTAACTGAGCTCTTTAATAACCCAATAAGCCTTATGTTCTAGTTCGAGAGGTAAGTGACATGCTTTTCCATAAACCATTTTATACGGAGACATACCCATAGGATTTCTATATGCAGTTCTATAGGCCCATAATGCATCATCAAGTTTCTTGGACCAATTCTTTCTAGATCTATTAACAGTCTTTTGCAAAATTAATTTGAGTTCTCTATTGCTCAATTCTACTTGACCACTAGACTATGGGTGATAAGGAGATGCAATTCTATGATTAACATCATATTTAGCAAGCATTTTAAAGAAAGCACCATGAATAAAATGTGAACCACCATCCGTCATTAAATATCTAGGGACTCCAAACCTCGGAAAAATAACTTCTTTAAGCATCTTAATAGAGGTGTTATGATCAGCACTACTAGTTGGAATAGCATCTACCCACTTAGTAACGTAATCAGCAGCAACTAAAATATGTGTATATCCATTGGAGGCAGGAAAAGGTACCATATAATCAAAGCCCCAAACATGAAATGGTTCAATAACAAGTGAATAATTCATAGGCATTTATTGACGCCTACTAATATGACCAATTCTTTGACATCCATCACAAGATACAACAAACTTACGGGCATCCTTAAAGAGAGTAGGCCAATAAAACCGGATTGCAATACCTTATGTGCAGTTCTATCTCCAGCGTGGTGTCCTCCATAAGCTTCGGAGTGACACTAGCATAGGATCTGTTCCTGTTCATGCTCAGGTACAAAACGTCTAATAACACCATCTATTCCTTCTTTATAAAGATGTGGGTCATCCCAGAAGTAATGTCTTAAATCATAGAAAAACCTTTTCTTTTGCTGGTATGTGAAACTAGTTGGTATAAATTTAGCAACAATATAATTAGCATAATCAGCATACCATGGAGCAGTACGAGAAGCATATATGACATTTAATTGTTCATCAGGAAAGCTATCATCAATAGGTAGTGGGTCATCAAGAACATTCTCTAGCCTAGACAAGTTGTCTGCAACAGGGTTCTCAGCTCCCTTTCTATCAATAATATGCAAGTCAAATTGTTGTAGCAAGAGAACCCATCTAATAAGTCTAGGCTTAGCGTCTTTCTTTTCCATAAGATATTTAATAGCAGCATGATCAGTGTGAATAGTTACTTTAGAATCAACAATATAAGGTCTGAACTTATCACAAGCAAATACAACTGCCAAGAATTCCTTTTCAGTAGTAGCATAATTTCTCTGAGCATTGTCTAGAGTTTTACAAGCATATTGAATAACATTTAATTTCTTATCAACTCTTTGCCCTAGAACAACACCTACAACATAATCACTAGCATCACACATAATTTCAAAGGGTAAATTCCAATCAGGTGGCTGAACAATAGGTGCAGAGATTAATGCTTTCTTAAGTATTTCAAATGCTTTTACGCAATCATCATCAAAAACAAATGGTATATCTTTTTGTAATAAATTAGTCAGAGGCTGATAAATTTTTGAGAAGTCCTTAATGAACCTCCTCTAAAAATCGGCATGACCAAGGAAACTTCTTATACCTTTGATGTCCTTGGGACATGGCATCTTTTCTATAGCATCAACCTTAGCTTTATCAACTTCAATACCTCTTTTAGAAACTTTATGCCCCAAGACAATACCTTCATTAACCATAAAGTGGCACTTCTCCCAATTCAAGACAAGGTTATTTTCTTCACATCTCTGCAAAACTCGATCAAGATTGCTTAAGAAATCATCAAAAGAGGATCCATAGACGGAGAAATCGTCCATGAAAACCTCACAAATCTTTTCACAAAAGTCAGAGAATATAGCCATCATGCATCTTTGGAAGGTAGCAGGTGCATTACATAAACCAAAAGGCATACGTCTATAAGCAAAAGTACCGAACGGGCAAGTAAAAGTGGTCTTAGATTGATCATCAGCTGACACAGGTATTTGAGAGAAACCAGAATAACCATCTAGAAAGCAAAAATGTGTATGTTTGGATAATCTTTCTAGCATTTGATCAATAAAAGGTAAGGGGTAATGATCCTTTTTAGTAGCCTTATTTAACTTGCGGAAATCAATTACCATCCTATAACCTGTAATAATTCTTTGCGGAATCAATTCATCTTTATCATTAGGAACGACAATAATACCTCCCTTTTTAGGGACACAATGGACAAGACTTACCCACTGACTATCAGCAACGGGACAAATTATACCTGCCTCAAGGAGCTTTAGTATTTCCTTTCTTACCACTTCTTTCATCTTAGGATTCAACCATCGTTGGTGATCATGAACTGGTTTGGCATCTTTCTCCAAATTTATTTTGTGTTGACATAGAGTGGGACTAATGCCCTTAAGATCATCGAGAGTATATCCAATAGCAGCACGATGCTTCTTCAGAGTTTTCAATAATCTCTCTTCTTCATGCTCTGAAAGGTTAGCACTAATAATAACAGGATATATCCTTTTCTCATCAAGATAAGCATATTTAAGAGTATCAGGCAAGGTTGGAAAAAGCGGTAGGCGTAAGCGAGGCAGTTGGCCTTCGCCTAGTGCCTAGGCGGTGCCTAAGCACCCTAGGCGTGGCCTAGGCGGTAATATTGGTTTTACTTGTAGTGTATTTGTGATTATTATATGGGTGTTGATATTATTTTAGGGCATATAAATAAGTTAATTACCGTCTACTGCATTGGAATATAACACGTTTGACATATCAGTGCAATATGATGCATGATTTCTTGCTTGGGTAGGCAATTCCTTGCTTGCCCTGCCTAAACCTCCATTTGTGCCCTAGGCGAGGCGTTTGGCCATTGCCTAGCGCCTAAGCGTGCCTAAGCGCCTCCTAGGCACTGCCTTTTCCAACAGAGGTATCAGGTAACGGTTTGAGCTCAAACACGGGATCACCCTTGTGTGGAGGAGGATCCCCTAGGATTTCAACATGCAAATTGTGTTTCAGGATGGGTTCCTGTTTAAAGAATACTTCATCTATTTCTCTTCTTTCATTCATAAACATATCATTTTCATGATCTAGCAAATACTATTCTAAAGGATCACTAGGAGGCATGACAATAGAAGCAAGACCAATAATTTCATCTTTACTAGGCAATTCCTCTTCACGGTGTTGTCTACGAAATTTAGAGAAATTAAACTCATGAGACATATCACCTAAACCAATAGTAACAACATCCTTTTCGCAATCTATCTTAGCATTAACTGTGTTCAAGAAGGGTCTACCGAATATAATGGGACAAAAGCTATCTTGTGGGGAACCAAGAACAAGAAAATCAGCAGGATATTTAAATTTCCCACACAAGACTTCAACATCTCTAACAACCCCAATTGGTGAAATAGTATCTCTATTGTCAAGTTTAATTCTGACATCAATATCTTCTATCTCAGTAGGTGCAATATCATGCATAATTTGTTTGTATAAGTCATGAGGTATAGCACTAGCACTGGCACCCATATCACATAAGCCATGATAACAATGATCTCCCATTTTAACAGAAATAAGAGGCATGCCTACCACGGGCCTATGTTTATCTTTAGCACAAATTTAGCAATTCTAGCAGTCTCATCATGGAAATGAATAACATGCCCATCAATATTATCGGACAAGAGATATTTAACAATAGCAATATTAGGTTCAACTTTAATTTGCCCAGGAGGTGTATAAGTTCTAATATTGCTTTTACGAACCATAGTTGAAGATTTAGCATGATCTTTTATCCTAATAGGAAAAGGTGGTTTCTCAACATAAGCAGTAGGAACAATAGGATCATTGTAAGTGACAGTCTTTTCTTCAACTTTAATAGGTGCAGCTACTTTCACTTCTATGGAAGGATGATATTTAAACCACTTCTCCCTAGGGAGATCAACATGAGTAGCAAAATATTCACAGAAAGAAGCTACTATTTCAGGGTCAAGTCCATATTTAGTGCTAAATTTACGGAAAACATCAGTATCCATAAAAGATCTAACACAATCAAACTTAGGTGTCATACCTGACTCCTTACCTTCGTCGAGGTCCCAATATTCAGAGTTGCGTTTATTCCTTTCCAATAAATCCCATTTGAATTCAATAGTCTTCATCATAAAAGAGCCAACACAAGAAGTATCGAGCATGGTGCGATTATTATCAGAAAGCCGAGCATATAAATTTTGAATAATAATTTCTCTTGGAAGCTCATGATTGGCGCATGACTATAACATTGAGTTAATCCTCCCCCAAGCTTGAGCGATGCTTTCTCCTTCGCGAGGCCAAAACTTATATATGTAATTGCGATCACGATGAACAAGATGCATAGGATAAAACTTCTGATGAAATTCCAATTTCAATCGTTTGTAGTTCCATGATCCCATATCATCACATAGCCTATACCATGTCAATGCATCTCCCTTCAAAGATAAAGGGAAGACCTACTTCTTAATAACATCATCGGGCATACCTGCAAGCTTAAATAATCCACAAACTTCATCCACATATATTAGGTGCTCATCAGGATGCATTGTTCCTTCTCCTGCAAAAGGGTTAACTAGCAGTTTTTCTATCATACCCGAAGGAATCTCAAAGTTGACATTTATAATTTTCAGTACGTTCAATAGGTTGAGGAGCAACTCTTTGCTCTACTGGTCGGGGTGAAGATACCCCAAACAAGCCCCTCAGACGATTACTTTCCATAGTAACAAATGACAGTAAATTTCAGCACATTATATAAATTGTTCCTTACGAAATTCCACCTACCAAAGGTGATTCACTCCCCGGCAAAGGCGCCAGAAAAGAGTCTTGATGACCCACAGGTATAGGGGATCTGTCATAGTCCTTTCTATAAGTAAGAGTGTCGAACCCAACGAGGAGCAGAAGGAAATGATAAGCAGTTTTCAGCAAGGTATTCTCTGCAAGCACTAAAATTATAGGTAACAGATAGTTTTGTGATAAGATAATTGGTAACGAGCAACAAGTAAAAAAGTAAACAAAGTGCAGCAAGGTGGCCCAATCCTTTTTGTAGCAAAGAACAAGCCTGGACAAATTCTTATATAGAGAAAAGCGCTGCCGAGGACACATGGGAATATCATCAAGCTAGTTTTCATCACGATCATATGATTCACGTTCGGTACTTTGATAATCTGATATGTGGGTGGACCAGTGCTTGGGTATTATCCTTACTTGGACAAGCATCCCACTTATGATTAACCTCTATTGCAAGCATCCGCAACTACAACAAAAGTATTAAGGTAAACCTAACCATATCATGAAACATATGGATCCAAATCAGCCCCTTACGACGCAATGCATAAACAAGGGTTTAAGCTCCTGTCACTCTAGCAACCCATCATCTACTTATTACTTCCCAATGACTTCGTCTAGGCCCAAATAATGGTGAAGTGTCATGTAGTCGATGTTCACATAACACCGCTAGAGGAGAGACAACATACATCTCATCAAAATATCGAACTAATACCAAATTCACATGACTACTACTAGCAAGACTTCTCCCATGTCCTCAGGAACAAACGTAACTACTCACAAAGCATATTCATGTTCATAATCAGAGGGGTATTAATTTGCATATTGGATCTGAACATATGATCTTCCACCAAATAAACCAACTAGCATCAACTACAAGGAGTAATTAACACTACTAGCAACCCACAAGTACCAATCCCAGACATGGAGACAAGAATTGGATACAAGAGAGGAACTAGGGTTTAAGAGGAGATGGCGCTGGTGAAGATGTTGATGGAGATTGATCCCCTCCCAATGAGAGGATCGTTGGTGATGACGATGGCGATGATTTCCCCCTCCCGGAGGTAAGTTTCCCCGGCAGAACAGCTCCGCCAGAGCCCTAGATTGGTTTCGCTAAGGTTCCGCCTCGTGGCGGCGGAGTCTCGTCCCAAAATCTGGCTTATGATTTTTTCCGCATCGAAAGACTCCATATAGCAGAAGACGGGCATGGGAGGGCCACCAGGGGGCCACGAGGCAAGGGGCCGCGCCCAGGGGGGTAGGGCGCGCCCCCACCCTCGTGGGCAGGGTGTGGCCCCCCTCTGGAACTTCTTGCGCTCAGTATTTTTTATATATTCTGAAAATGACTTCCGTGAAGTTTCAGGACTTTTGGAGCCGTGCAGAATATTTCTATAATATTTGCTCCTTTTCCAGCCCAGAATCCCAGCTGCCGGCATTCTCCCTCTTTATGTAAACCTTGTAAAATAAGAGAGAATAGGCATAAGTATTGTGACATAATGTGTAATAACATCCCATAATGCAATAAATATCGATATAAAAGCATGATGCAAAATGGACGTATCACCCCTCTGATTATGAACATGAATATGCTTTGTGAGTAGTTACGTTTGTTCCTGAGGACATGGGAGAAGTCTTGCTATAAGTAGCCATGTGAATTTGGTATTCGTTCGATATTTTGATGAGATGTATGTTGTCATCCTTCTAGTGGTGTCATGTGAACGTCGACTATATGACACTTCACCATTGTTTGGGCCTAGAGGGAGGCATTGGGAAGTAATAAGTAGATGATGGGTTGGTAGAGTGATAGAAGCTTAAACCCTAGTTTATGTGTTGCTTCGTAAGGGGCTGATTTGGATCCATATGTTTCATGCTATGGTTAGGTTTACCTTAATACTTCTGTTTTAGTAGCGGATGCTTGCAATAGGGGTTAATAATAAGTGGGATGCTTGTCCAAGTAAGGGCAGTACCCAAGCACCGGCCCACCCACATATCAGATTATCAAAGTACCAAACGTGAATCATAGGAACGTGATGAAAATTAGCTTGACGATAATTCCCATGTGTCTTAAGGAGCGCTTTCCTTCATATAAGAGTTTGTCCAGGCTTGTCCTTTTCTACAAAATGGACTGGGCCATCTTGCTGCACCTTATTTACCTTTATTACTTACTACCCGTTACAAATTACCTTATCACAAAACTCTCTGTTACCGATAATTTCAGTGCTAGCAGAGAAGAGCTTACTGAAAGCTGCTTATCATTTCCTTCTGCTCCTCGTTGGGTTTGACACTCTTACTTATCGAAAAGGCTACGATAGATCCCCTACACTTGTGGGTCATCAAGACTCTTTTCTGGCACCGTTGTCGGGGAGTGAAGTGCCTTTGGTAGGTGTAATTTGGTAAGGAAAAATTTATATAGTGTGCTGAAATTTACTATCACTTGTCAGTATGGAACACAATCCTTTGAGGGGCTTGTTCTGGGTATCTTCACCCCGACCAGTAGAGCAAAGAGTTGCTCCTCAACCTACTGAACCTACTGAAAATGTTTACTTTGAAACTCCTTCGGGTATCATAGAGAAACTGCAAGCTAATCCTTTTATAGGAGATGGAACATTGCATCCCGATTTGCACCTAATCTATGTGGATGAAGTTTGTGGATTATTTAAGCTTGCAGGTATGCCCAAGGATGTTATCAAGAAGAAGGTCTTCCCTTTATCTTTGAAGGGAGATGCATTGACATAGTTGAAGCTATGTGATGATATTGGATTATGGAACTACCAACGATTGAAATTGGAATTTCATCATAAGTTTTATCCAATGCATCTTGTTCATCGTGATCGTAATTATATATATAATTTTTGGCCTCGCGAAGGAGAAAGCATCGCTCAAGCTTGGGGGAGGCTTAAGTCAATGTTATATTCATGCCCCAATCATGAGCTCTCAAAAGAAATGATTATTAAAAAAATTTATGCTCGGCTTTCTCTTAGTAATCGTTCCATGCTCGATACTTCTTGTACTGGATCTTTTATGATGAAGACTATTGAATTCAAATGGGATTTGTTGGAAATAATTAAACACAACTCTGAAGATTGGGACCTCGATGAAGGTAAGGAGTCAGGTATAACACCTAAGTTTGATTGTGTTAAATCTTTTATGGATATCGATGCTTTCCGTGAATTTAGCACTAAATATGGACTTGACTCTGAGATAGTAGCTTCTTTTTGTGAATCCTTTGCTACTCATGTTGATCTCCCTAAGGAGAAGTGGTTTAAATATAATCCTCCCATTGAAGTAAAAGTAGTTGCACCTGTTAAAGTTGAAGAAAAGACTATCACTTATAATGATCCTACTGTTCCTACTTATTATATTGAGAAACCACCTATCCATGTTAGAATAAAGGATCATGCTAAAGCTTCAACTATGGTTAACAAAAGTAATATTAAGACACCCAAACCTCCTGAGAAAATTAAAGTTGAACCTCTCTTTGCCGATAATATTGATGGGCATGTTATTTACTTCTGCAATGAATCTGCTAGAATTGCTAGACCAGATACCAAAAATAAACATAGACTTGTTGTAGGCATGCCTGTTATTTCTATTAAAATAGGAGATCATTGCTATCATGGCTTATTATATGGGTGCTAGTGCAAGTGCAATACCTCATTCCTTATACCAAGAAATTATGCATGATATTGCACCTACTGAGATAGAAGAGATTGATGTTACAATTAAGCTTGCCAATAGAGATACTATTTCACCAGTTGGGATTGTTAGAGATATTGAAGTCTTGTGTGGGAAAGTTAAATACCCTGCTGATTTTCTTGTTCTCGGTTCCCCAAAAGATGACTTTTGTCCCATTATATTTGGTAGACCCTTCTTGAATACTGTTAATGCTAAGATAGACTGCAATAAGGATATTGTTTCTATTTGTTTAGGGGATATGTCTCATGAGTTTAATTTTGCTAAATTTCATAGACAACCGCATGATAAAGAATTGCCTAGCAAAGATTAAATTATTTGTCTTGCTTCTATTGCCGTGCCTCCTACTGATCCTTTAGAACAATATTTGCTAGACCATGAAAACGATATGTTTATGAATGAAAGAAGGGAAATAGATGAAGTATTCTTTAAACAGGGACCTGTTTTGAAACACAACTTGCCCGTTGAAATTCTAGTGGATCCTCCTCCACCCAAGGGTGATCCCGTGTTTGAGCTTAAACCTTTACCAGATACTCTTAAATATGCTTATCTTGATGAGAAAGAGATATATCCAGTTATTATTAGTGCTAACCTTTCAGAGCATGAAGAAAAGAAATTATTGAAAACTCTGAAGAAGCACCATGCTGCTATTGGATATACTCTCGATGATCTTGTATCAGTCCCACTCTCTGCCAGCACAAAATAAAATTGGAGAAGGATGCTAAACCGGTTGTTGATCACCAACGACGGTTAAATCCTAAGATGAAAGAAGTGGTAAGAAAAGAAATACTAAAGCTTCTTGAGGCAGGTATAATTTATCCCGTTGCTGATAGTCAGTGGGTAAGTCCTGTCCATTGTGTCCCTAAGGAGGGAGGTATTACTGTCGTTCCTAATGATAAAGATGAATTGATCCCACAAAGAATTATTATAGGTTACAGAATTGTAATTGATTTTCGCAAATTAAATAAAGCCACTAAAAAGGATCATTACCTTTTATTGATCAAATGCTAGAAAGATTATCCAAGCATACACATTTTTGCTTTCTAGATGGTTATTCTGGTTTCTCTCAAATACCTGTGTCAAAAGAGGATCAAGAAAAGACAACTTTTACTTGCCCTTTCGGTACCTTTGCTTATAGATGTATGCCTTTTGGTTTATGTAATGCACCTGCTACCTTTCAAAGATGTATGACTACTACATTCTCTGACTTCTGTGAAAAGATTGTTGAGGTATTCATGGATGATTTGTCTGTTTATGGGACTTCTTTTGATGATTGCTTAAGTAACCTTGATCGAGTTTTGTAGATATGTGAAGAAACTAATCTTGTCTTGAATTGGGAGAAGTGCCACTTTATGGTTAATGAAGGTATTGTCTTGGGGCATAAAATTTCTGAAAGAGGTATTGAAGTTGATAAAGCTAAAGTTGATGCTATTTCAAAGATGTCATTTCCTAAGGACATTAAAGGTATAAGAAGTTTCCTTGCTTATGCCGGTTTTATAGGAGGTTCATTAAGGACTTCTCTAAAATCTCTCGGCCTCTGACTAATCTCTTACAAAAAGATGTCCCTTTTGTCTTTGATGATGACTGTGTAGAATCATTTGAAATGCTTAAGAAAGCTTTGGTTTCTGCACCTATTGTTCAACCTTCTGATTGGAATTTACCATTTGAAATTATGTGTGATGCTAGTGATTATGTTGTAGGGGCTGTTCTAGGACAAAGAGTTGATAAGAAATTAAATGTTATCCAATATGCTAGTAAAACTCTAGACAGTGCCCAAAGAAATTATGCTACTACTGAAAAAGAATTTTTAGCAGTTGTATTTGCTTGTGATAAGTTCAGACCTTATATTGTTGATTCTAAAGTAACTATTCAGACTGATCATGCTGCTATTAAATATCTTATGGAAAAGAAAGATGCTAAACCTAGACTTATTAGATGGGTTCTCTTGCTATAGGAATTTGATTTGCATATTATTGATAGAAACGGAGCTGAGAACCCCGTTGTAGACAACTTGTCTAGGTTAGAGAATGTTCCTGATGACCCACTACCTATTGATGATAGCTTTCCTGATGAACAACTAGTTGTCATAAATGCTTCTCGTACTACTCCATGGTATGCTGATTATGCTAATTACATTGTTGCTAAATTTATACCACCTAGTTTCACATACCAGCAAAAGAAAAAGTTCTTCTATGATTTAAGACATTATTTCTGGGATGACCCACATCTTTATAAAGAAGGAGTAGATGGTGTTATTAGACATTGTGTACCTGAGCATGAACAGGAACAGATCCTACGCAAGTGCCACTCTGAAGCTTATGGAGGACACCATGCTGGAGACCGAACTGCACACACAAGGTATTGCAATCCGGTTTTTATTGGCCTACTCTCTTCAAGGATGCTCTTAAGTTTGTCTTATCTTGTGATGAATGTCAAAGAATTGGTATATTAGTAGACATCAAGAAATGCCTATGAATTATTCACTTGTTATTGAACCATTTGATGTTTGCGGCTTTGATTATATGGGACCTTTTCCTTCCTCTAATGGGTATACACATATCTTAGTTGATGTTGATTACGTTACTAAGTGGGTAGAGAGTATTCCAACTAGTAGTTCTGATCATAACACCTCTATTAAGATGCTTAAAGAAGTTATTTTTCCAAGGTTTGGAGTCCCTAGATATTTAATGACTGATGGTGGTTCACATTTTATTCATGGTGCTTTTCGTAAAATGATTGCTAAGTATGATGTTAATCATAGAATTGCATCTCCATATCATCCACAGTCTAGTGGTCAAGTAGAACTTAGCAATAGAGAGCTTAAATTAATTTTGCAGAAAACTGTCAATAGATCTAGAAAGAATTGGTCCAAGAAACTTGATGATGCATTATGGGCCTACCAAACTGCATACAAAAATCCTATGGGTATGTCTCCATATAAAATGGTTTATGGTGAAGCATGTCACTTACCTCTTGAATTAGAACACAAGGCATTTTGGGCTATTAAAGAGCTCAACTATGACTTCAAACTGGCCGGTGAGAAGAGGCTTTTTGACATTAGCTCACTTAATGAATGGAGAACCCAAGCCTATGAAAATGCTAAACTGTTTAAAGAAAAAGTTAAAAGATGGCATGACAAAAGGATACAAAAACGTGAGTTTAATGTAGGTGACTATGTATTGTTATACAACTCTCATTTAAGATTTTTTGCAGGCAAACTCCTCTCTAAATGGGAAGGTCCTTACATCATCGAGCAGGTCTACCATTCCGGTGCCATAAAAATCAACAACTTCGAAGGCACAAATCCGAGGGTGGTGAACGGTCAAAGAATCAAACATTATATCTCAGGTAATCCTATAAATGTTGAAACTAATGTTATTGAAACCGTAACCCCGGAGGAATACATAAGTGACACTTTCCAGAATGTTTCAGACTCCGAAAAAGGAATAGGTACGTGGTACGGTAAGTAAACTGACTCCAAAATAGTTCTAATGGCAATTTTTCTCCGTTTTGGAATATTTAAGAAAATAGGAAAATAAGAAGCAAATCGGAAAGGCCACGAGGCTTCCACGAGGGTGGAGGGCGCGCCCTACCCCCTGGGCGTGCCCCCTTCCTCGTGGGCACCTCGTGTGCTCTCCAGACTTCGTTTTCTTGCACAATACTTCTTTTGGTCGGTAAAAATACATTATATAATCTCCCGAAGGTTTTGACCACCGTATCACGCAAATATTCTCTGTCTTTGTTTCGAGCTATTTTTCTGACAGATCTAGATCGCCATGGCGTCTTCAAGTGCCCCCAAGGACAAGTTCTTCGAGAAGGTCATCAACCCCTACCTCGTGGAGGTGCTGCAATACCCTCAAACTATTGAGATGCGTGAGTGGTTGCTGCATATCGGCGATGATGAGGGACCAAGGAGGAACGGAAGCATGGAGACAAGGATCGAGGCATTAGAGCAACAAGTTTTCATGTGCCAGGAGATGGTGGAACATGAACTCGACTCCAATCATATAATGATCATGGAGTTCACCAACAACCACAAGCTGGATGACAAGAACATTGGCGAGGCCATCTTCAAGATCCACGAGAAAATTGAGCGCCTCCAAGCCCAGATCTATGACCTGCAAAACCAAAACTGTGAGTATGAATATAGATTCAAGAGGATGAGTTTGGCTGTAGATTTGAGGATCCCGGAGAATCGATCATCCTTCTATGATGGTGGGCCTATGCCTTGGAAGATGGACGACAAGCCTACATCATCAACAACTCCTTCATCACCACCTCCGAGGAAGGAAACATAAACACATGGGTATGGGCACAAAAGAGAGGTTTTCACATATAAATATACCGTCTTGGACATCTTTTATAATTGTGAGCACTCATTAAAATATGACATGCTAAAGGTTGACGTTGGATAAGGAAGACAACGTAATGGGTTATGTTTTCTCACATCTGAGATAAATTATATTGTCATGGATCATCCAACATGTTGAGCTTCCCTTTCCCTCTCTTGCTAGCCAATTTCTTTGCACCAAGTAGAGATACTACTTGTGCTTCCAAATATCCCTAAACCCAGTTTTGCCATGAGGTCCACCATATCTACCTATGGATTGAGTAAGATCCATCAAGTTGTCATGGTTGCAAGCAATAAGAATTTCCCTCTAAATAGACTTACTAGTGTGGAGAAAATAAGCTTTATACGATCTTGTGATGTGGAAGAAGTAAAAGCGACGAATTGCATAATAAAGGTCCATATCACAAGTGGCAATATAAAGTGACGTTCTTTTGCATTAAGATTTTGTGCATCCAACCAAAAAAGCACATGACAACCTCTGCTTCCCTCTGCGATGGGCCTATCTTTTATTCTTGTCTTATACTTCATGCAAAGAGTCACGATGATCTTCACCTTTCCTTTTTACATTTTATCCTTTGGCAAGCACAATGTGTTGGAAAGATTGTGATATATATATATATATGGCTAATTGGATGTGGGTTTTCATGAACTATTATTGTTGACATTACCCTTGAGGTAAAACGTGGGGAGGCAAAACTATAAGCCCCCGTCTTTCTCTGTGTCTGATTAAAACTTCATAACCATAAATATCGCGTGAGTGTTAGCAATTGTGAAAGAATAAAAGATGGTTGAGTATGTGGACTTGCTGAGAAGCTCTTATATTGATTCTTTCTTATGTTATGATAAATTGCAATTGCTTCAATGCTTGAGATTATAGTTTGTTAGTTTTCAATGAAGTTTCTGATTCATACTTGAGTATGTGAATGAATTGTTACTTTAGCATGGGAGATCATATGACAATATATATATGTTGTTGTTCTAAGAATGATCATGATGGCCTCATGTCCGTATTTTATTTTATTGACACCTCTATCTCTAAACATGTGGACATATTTTTCGATTTCGGCTTCCGCTTGAGGACAAGCGAGGTCTAAGCTTGGGGGAGTTGATACGTCCATTTTGCATCATGCTTTTATATCGATATTTATTGCATTATGGGCTATTATTACACATTAGGTCACAATACTTATGCCTATTCTCTCTTATTTTACAAGGTTTACATGAAGAGGGGGAATACCGGCAGCTGGAATTCTGGGATGGAAAAGGAGCAAATATTAGAGACCTATTCTGCCAATCTCCAAAAGTCCTGAAACTTCACGGGAGCACGCTTCAGAATATATAAAAAATATTGGGCGAAAGAAGTACCAGAGGGGGGCCACCCACCTTCCATGAGGGTGGGGCGCCCTACCCCCTGCCTCATGGGCCCCCTGGTGGCCCACCGATGCCCATCTTTGGCTATATGGAGTCTTTCGTCGAGGAAAAATCATAAGCCATCTCACGGGACGAAACTCCGCCGCCACGAGGCGGAACCTTGGCGGAACAAATCTAGGGCTCCAGCGGAGCTGTTCTGTCAGGGAAACTACTCTCCGGGAGGGGGAAATCATCACCATCGTCACCACCAACGATCCTCTCATCGGGAGGGGGTCAATATCCATCAACATCTTCACCATCACCATCTCATCTCAAACCCTAGTTCATATCTTGTATGCAATCTTTGTATCCAAACCTCAGATTGGTACCTGTGGGTTGCTAGTAGTGTTGATTACTCCTTGTAGTTGATGCTAGTTGGTTTACTTGGTGGAAGATCACATGTTCAGATCCATTATGCATATTAATACCCCTCTGATTATGAACATGAATATGCTTTATGTGTAGTTACGTTTGTTCCTGAGGACATGGGAGAATTCCATCTATAAGTAGTCATGTGAATTTGGTATTCATTTGATATTTTGATGAGACGTATGTTGTCATCCCTCTAGTGGTGTCATGTGAACGTCGACTACATGACATTTCACCATTGTTTGGGCATAGAGGGAGGCATTGGGAAGTGATAAGTACATGATGGGTTGCTAGAGTGACAGAAGCTCAAACCCTAGTTTATGCGTTGCTTCGTAAGGGGCTGATTTGGATCCATATGTTTCATGCTATGGTTAGGTTTACCTTAATACTTCCTCTGTAGTTGCGGATGCTTGCAATAGGGGTTAATCATAAGTGGGATGCTTGTCCAAGTAAGGGCAGTACCCAAGCACCGGTCCATCCACATATTAGATTATCAAAGTACCGAACACGAATCATATGAACGTGATGAAAACTAGCTTGACGATAATTCCCATGTGTCCTCGGGAGCGCTTTCCTTCATATAAGAGTTTGTCCAGGCTTGTCCTTTTCTACAAAATGGATTGGGCCATCTTGCTGCACCTTATTTACCTTTATTAATTGATATACCTTATCACAAAACTATCTGTTACCGATAATTTCAGTGCTTGTAGAGAATACCTTACTGAAAGATGCTTATCATTTCCTTCCGCTCCTCGCTGGGTTCGACACTCTTACTTATCAAAAAGGCTACGATAGATCCCCTACACTTTTGGGTCATCACGACCCTGCTACGGTCAGCCCCCACCGTCGCCGTCGCCGTGCCGTCGCCGTGCCGTCGCCGACCGCCCCCGCTATGAGCCGCCGCTGCCCCGGCTATCTGTATATGATAAATTTTTATGTGACTTTTACGTGATGATTTTTTGTTCATATATATAATGTATATATGTATGTGGATATATGTATGTATGGAGGTGGCTATGTATGTATGGATGTTAATAACATTTTTTGTCCATATATGTTTTTTTCATATATTTATTAATTTTTTTATTTAGGGTGTTAGTAGATATCAATTTTATGTTAGTGCATTTAGTGTATTTTAGGTTAGTTTATTTAGTGCATTTTAGGTTAGTTAAGAGGAAAAAGGAAAATAAGGAAAAAGAAGAAAAGAGGAAGAAGGATGAAGAAGAAAAAGAAGGAGAGGAAAAAGGAAAATAAGAATAGGAAGAACGAGAAGAAGAAGGATAAGAAGAGGAGAGGAAGAAGAGGAGAATAAAAATAAGAAGAGAAAGAGGAAGAAAAAAAGAGGAGAAGAAGAAACAAGAGAGAAGAAGATTCTATTTCTTCTTCTTCTCCTCGTAATTAAGCCTATGCTGACTAGCTAATTGATGCATTAATCATTTTGGTATGTACATATATTAACTCTTCTTTCTTCTTTTATAGCCCTCCGGATCGAGCCAAACTTCGGTAACGAGAAGAGGCCCAAAGAAAAGGTTGTGCCAGGATGAAAGGTTCACAATCACAGCAATCTCAGACGATGGCCAACCGATTGAACCCAGGCAGACAAAGGAAGCATTTTCTGCTCAGTGCGGGGCTATTGTCAGGGACATCATCCCGATCAGCATCCAGCTATGGAGTAAGGCTAAGAACAAAGGCCCTCAAGTTCCTTGTGTCACTGATAGACAGAAAGATGGTCTTTGGACCTCGCTGAAGGCAAATTTCACCCTACAGCTAGAGGAGGATCCAAATAAGTTAGTTATAGAGCCATTGGTCAAGGTGTGTGCTCTTAAGAAGATGGCAAATCTATTCAGGATGTGGAAGAATGAGTTGAAATCAACGTATGTCGACAAAGGGAAGACACCAGAATTCACCGGCCAATTTGAGAAGATAAGAGATCACTGGCCTGCATTTGTGGCCTACAAGACATCAGACAAGAGTAAGAAGATGTCAAAGACAAACAAGAACAATCTTACAAAGAAGAAGTTTCACCATCGCACGGGGTCAGGTGGCTACCTCAAAGCCCGACCGTTGTTGGAGAAAGCTGAGAATCACCTGATTGCTAAAGGGGTCGAACCAGAGACATTGAACTGGCCAGACCGTTCGAGGACTTGGTTCTTCGGGTTTGGGGGAACTTTGGACCCTGAAACAGGGAAGTGTGTTTGGACGGGCGAGCAACTTTCAATACCCATCAAGAAGCTTCAGAAGTGTATCGCCGCAGCGCAGCAAGGGACGTTCATTCCCAACAGAGAGAATGTGTCACACCCTTGATGCGACTATATCTCCCACGTGTCGAGGCACGACTTAGAGGCATAATCGCATTGAAGGCATATGTCGCAAGTTAGGCAATCTTCACAACATCCCATGTAATATAGATAATAAAAGGGGAGATAACATAGTTGGCTTACACTCGCCACGTCAATCAAGTACATAAATAACATTACATCATCCAAACACTCATGGCTCGACTACGGCGCCAAAAATAAAAGATAACCCAACATGCGACACGGTCCCGATCACCCCCAACTGGGCACCACTACTGATCATCAGGAAAGGAAATATAGTATCATTGAGAGTCCTCGTCGAACTCCCACTTGAGCTCAAGCGCGTCACCTGGAGCGGAATCATCAGGCCCTGCATCTGGTGTAATAGTAATCTGTGGGCCACAGGGACTCAGCAATCTCGCACCCTCGCGATCAAGACTATTTAAGCTTATAGGTAAGGCAAGGTAAATATGTGGAGCTGCAGCAAGCGACTAGCAAATATGGTGGCTATCCTGTTCGCAAAAGAGAGCGAGAAGAGGAGGCAAAGCGCGAGCGAGAAACTAGAGGGAAACCTGCGCAAACATTACTCCAACACCGTGTCCACTTCCCTATAACACCCCGGATGTAACTTTCCCAATTTGTACTCCAACTCTTGCCGTTTCCGGCGTTAAGTTATTTTATTTTCTCAGGTTCGGGTATTTGTCTCCGTGTGTTGTTGTCGTTGTCAAGCATCTCATATCATGTCATCATGTGCATTGCATTTGCATTTGCATACGTGTTCATCTCATGCACTCAAGCATTTTCCCCGTTGTCCGTTTTGCATTCCGGCGCTTCGTTCTCCTCCGGTGGTCATTTCTAGCTTTCTTTCGTGTGTGGGGATTAAACATTTCCGGATTGGACCGAGACTTGCCAAGCGGCCTTGGTTTACTACCGGTAGACCGCCTGTCAAGTTTCGTATCATTTGGACTTCGTTTGATACTCCAACGGTTAACCGAGGGACCGAAAAGGCCTCGTGTGTGTTGCAGCCCAACACCCCTCCATTTTGGCCCAAAACCCACCTAAGCCTTCTCCATCATCTAGAGCGTTCGTTCACGATCGCGTGGCCAAAAACCGCACCTCATTTGGACTCTCCTAGCTCCCTCTATGGCTATAAATAGACCCCCTCCGAATCCGGATCTTCTCCTTCCCCGAAAACCCTAAAATATCTCCGCCGCCGCCGGACACGCTCGGACGGACCGGACGCATCTGACCCAGCCGCCACCGCCACGTGTCGCCACGCCATTCGCCCTCGCGCCGCGCCCACATCACCCGGCCGCCTCTCTCCTTGCCGGCCCGCCGAGCCCAGGGCGGGCCCCCGAGGCCCAGTCGCCGCCGCCCACCGCCCGAGGGGCGCCGCCCTCATTGCGCCGCTCG
>NC_041390.1:309260972-309300131 GCF_002162155.2 Triticum dicoccoides | reverse complement strand
CACTCCTTCGGCCGGAGCCGCACCCCGCCGCCGCCATCCTCGTCGACGCCGCCGCCCGGCCGCCGCGTCCGCTCCCCCTCGCCGTCCCCGCCTCCACATCGACCTCCGGCGAGCTCCTCCCCGCCGGTGAACAGTGCCTCGCCGGCCCCGCCTCGATCTACGTGCCTCGGGTCAAAACCCTAGATCTGGGAGGTTGATTTTTCCTCTAAGTCCCAAAAATCCTCAGACCCAAGTGCCCCTGTTCATAGCTCCAACTTTGCATCCGTAGCTCCGATTC
This sequence comes from Triticum dicoccoides, assembly GCF_002162155.2. Lineage (NCBI taxonomy): Eukaryota > Viridiplantae > Streptophyta > Magnoliopsida > Poales > Poaceae > Triticum > Triticum dicoccoides. The sequence continues at coordinate 309,299,854 of NC_041390.1, read as the reverse complement.
ATGCATATAGCATATCAAAATGTTCATCTCTGAGAGTACATCATTTCATTACATTGCATCATTTTCATTTGAGCTCATCTTTATGCCCGAAATGCTGTTAGAAGAGGGCTACTTGAGATAATTGTCAGATCTGCTGCTCCATTTAGCTTTTTGTCATTTTTGCCATGATTATTGTGTGCATGATATGCCCTGATGCTCTACATATGTTTTGTTAAGAGTTTTGTCATCTTTCCAGAGGTGCAACCCATGTATTTTTGTGATGTGTGTGGTGACTAGTGCAAGCTTGCAAAGTGGTGCACTTGCTAATTCTGTTTTCAGGGACTTAGCAATTCCACAAAGTCCTTGAGCTCTTTATCTCATGTTGTCATATGTTCATGTTATTTCCTAGTGATCCGTGCCTCTTTTGAGGATGATCAGTAAGGATGTTTTGTTAATATTGTAGTGATCTATCCATCCATGTCTTTGTTTGCAATTATGGAGCATCCTAGCTTGAGTCAATTGAGCTCTACTTTTGCTACTTTGTGAATCTGGGCAGATTGTCAACTTGTTTGCAATTTTGCCGATGATGTTGTAGTTGATCCGTGCATGCTATGCCATTGTTCTTGCCATGTATAGCTTGCATTTTGTGCCTTCTTGATGGGTGTATGCTTAGTTTTCCATGACTTGCACCGTAGTGAGTGCATCGAGCTCGTAAACATGCCTACTTGAGTTATGTTTCAGCATGTGCCAGTTTTCACAAAGTCTGAAAACTGATTATGTTTTTGCCATGTTCACATGCTTGCAATTGTATTTTCTGATCCCTTTTGGCTCAAGGTCACTAAGGGACTTTTGTTAAGCTCTTTGAGTAGCTCCATGCCATGCTTTACTTTGCCATGTTCAGATCCTGTAGCATGTAGTTTTGTTGCTCCGAAGAGGGCTACCTGATCTGAAATTCCAGACAAGTGTTAATTTCACTAAGTCTGAGATCTGTTTGCCATATGCATTTTTGCCATGCTTGTTTGAACCTGTTAATGGATGAATTGGCCATAGCTCAGTGCTAGACTTTTGTTAAGAATCTTGAATGCATCCCTGCCATGTATTTTGTTGTCATGTTTGGGTGATGTAGCATGTTCATCTCATTGCATTTAGATGGCTACTTGCTGTAAATTGCAGACCGGTGTCATTTTTGGATCGCTTGCCATTTCCAAACCGTAACTCCGATTCCGGCGTTCTTTATATCGTTTTCAAGCGACTTAATCTCATCTTTCCAGTGGCACACTTGGATTTCCAAGTTGAGGCCAGGTTCATGCTTTTCCTGTCATATCTTGCATTTTGCATCCCGCATCGCATCCCGCATAGCATATCATCATTGCATCATATTGCTTGATCCTTGCACGTGGTTGATTGTGTCCTTGTTGCTTGTTTGTCTTGTTTGGGTAGAGCCGGGAGACGAGTTCGCTAACGAGGAGCCCGTTGAGTTTGCTTTCGAGGATCCAGTCAACTCTGACAACTGTGCAGGCAAGATGATCATACCCTCGAAATCACTACTATCTTTGCTATGCTAGTTTGCTCGCTCTTTTGCTATGCCAATCACTACTATCCTTGTTGGAACCATTTATTTATTTGTTGGGATATCATTATTTTGCTATGTTATCTTAATGCATCTATATACTTGGTAAAGGGTGGAAGGCTCGGCCTGTCGCCTAGTGTTTTGTTTCACTCTTGCCGCCCTAGTTTCCGTCATATCGGTGTTATGTTCCCGGATTTTGCGTTCCTTACGCGGTTGGGTTATAATGGGAACCCCTTGATAGTTTGCCTTGATTAAAGCTTTTCCAGCAATGCCCAACCTTGGTTTTACCATTTGCCACCCATCCTTTTCTTTTCCTTGGGTTCTGCGGACTCAAGGGTCATCATTATTTTAACCCCCCCGGGCCAGTGCTCCTGTGAGTGTTGGTCCAAACCGTCAGCCGCCGGTGGCTACCAGGGGCAACTCTGGGCTGGCCTACCAGAAGTTTGGACAATCTGAGTGTGCCCTGAGAAAGAGATATGTGCAGCTCCTATCGGGATTTGTCGGCACATTCGGGCGGTGTTGCTGGTCTTGTTTTAACCTGTCGAAGTGTCTTGAATAACCGAGATACCGAGTCTGATCGGAACGTCTTGGGAGGAGGTCTATTCCTTCGTTGACCGTGAGAGCTTGTCATGGGCTAAGTTGGGACTCCCCTGCAGGGATTTGAACTTTCGAAAGCCGTGCCCGCGGTTATGGGCAGATGGGAATTTGTTAATGTCCGGTTGTAGATAACTTGAACCTTAACTTTGTTTAAATGAATCAACTGAGTGTGTTACCGTGATGGCCTCTTCTCGGTGGAGTCCGGGAAGTAGCACTTGTACTTGGGTTGACTCTTGGCAATCCCAATCTTCACCTTTTTCACCATAGCATCAAGAAGCTGGGCTTGGCGAATCTGGTCTTCCAAGGTAGGAGAGACTTGAAGGTTGGTGAGGAAACCTTGAGGAACAACTTGCAGATTAAGTTTGCGGAAAGCTTCACAAAGCTCGGGTTGATAAGGCTTGAGAATTAGACTGTTGCAATAAGCCTTCCTTCTCAATGCGTCAGCAATCACATTTGCCTTGCCTGGAGTATACTCGATACTCGGATTATACTCTTGAATCATTTCGACCCATCGAGTCTGCCTGAGGTTGAGATTAGGCTGAGTGAAGATGTACTTGAGACTCTTGTGATCAGTGAAAATGTCCACTTTTCTTCCCAATAAGAGATGTCTCCAAGTCAAAAGAGCATGCACAACTACCGCCAACTCGAGATCATGAGTGGGGTAGTTCTTTTCATTGGGCTTCAACTGGCGAGAGGTATAAGCAACAACTTTCTTCTCTTGCATCAAAACTACGCCAAGACCTTGGAGAGAGGCATCACAAAAGACCTCGTACGACTTGGATTCATCAGGCGGAGTGAGAACTAGAGAAGTGATCAATTTCTCTTTCAACGTGTTGAAAGCAATGTCACACTCCGGAGACCAAACGTACTTGATGTGCTTCTGGAGAAGATTTGAGAGAGGCTTCGTGATCTTAGATAAGTTTTCAACAAATCTTCGACAATAGCTTGCGAGACCGAGGAAGCTACGGAGTTGCTTCACGTTCTGAGGAGGTTCCCAATTCACAATTGCAGACACCTTCTCAGGATTCACCACAATGCCCTTGGCAGAGATGATATGACCAAGATAAAGAACCTCATCGAGCCAAAATTCGCACTTGGACAACTTGGCGTAGAACTTGTGTTCCCTCAGCTTATCGAGTACCAAACGCGAGTGCTTGGCATGATCTTCCTTGTTCTTCGAGAAAACCAGAATGTGGTCGAGATAGACCAGAACGAAGTCATTGGTGTAGGCGTTGAAGATGAAGTTCATCATGCGAGAGAAAGTTGGAGGAGCGTTGACGAGGCCAAAAGACATGACCGTGTATTCATATGAACCATAGCTTGTCCTGAAAGCCGTCTTGGGAATATCTTGCTCACGGATCTGAATCTGATGATAACCCATACGGAGATCAAGCTTGGAGAATACTTGGGCACCTTTGAGTTGTTCGAACAGCTCGCTGATGTTGGGAAGTGGGTATTTGTTCTTTATGGTCTTCTTGTTCAACGGACGGTAATCAACACAGAGTCAGTCCGTTCCATCCTTCTTCTTCACAAAAAGAACACCACAACCCCACGGAGAAGAACTAGGCTGGATGAGACCCATTCTTTCTTGAATATCGAGTTGCTTCTTCAGCTCCTTCAACTCTTCAGGTCCGAGCTTGTAAGGACGCTTGCACACAGGTTCCATGCCGGGCTCAAGATCAATGACGAATTCAACTGGCCGGTGCGGAGGCATTCCTGGAAGCTCTTCTGGAAAGGCATCTTGATATTCGCAAACGACTGGAATTTGCGAGATGGCATCGAGTTCACCCTTCTCATTGAGAGAAAACAGACGGATGGTATCATCACGAGCGGCAAAGACAATTACATCCTCTAATGAGATAGTCAATTGAATCTGCCTGGCTGCACAGTCAAGATGTCCCTTGTTCTTAGAAAGCCAATCCATTCCGAGAATAACATCAATATCCGAGTCACCAAGAACTGTTGGAGAAGCCAGAAACTTGTAGTCACCCAAGGTGATAGTAACATCCAGAACGATGGAGTTAGCATGCATGCGCTTATCGGGAGAGACAACTGCTAATGGACTAGGCAAAACTTGCGAAACCAATTCATGCCTAGATGTAAACGGTCTCGAGATGAAACAATGCGATGCACGAGTGTCAAAAAGAACTTTAGCTGGAATATCATTAACAGGAAGGTTACGCATGATGACATCTGACGAATCCTCTGCCTGAGCTGCGTTCATCAAATTGACCTTGGCGTGCTTGGGGTTATGCTTGACCACAGCTGTACTTGCCGTTCTGACAGGAGGAGGAGGAGGGAGACGCCTCTGATTGAGACACTTGTTGGCATAGTGACCCTTCTGTTGGCACTTGTCGCACATGACCTCTGAAAGCGGACGGTGATACGGAGCACTTGATCTTGGAGGTTGGGACGAAGTCTTGTTCTGAAAGCCAAGGTTGGGTGGGTGGGAAGAACCACTGCCACCTTTGCTCTTCTGCTGAAACGGCTGACGGAACGGAGGAGGAGGAAGCCAATACTTCTGCTGCTTGTCCACTTGAGTAGAGGAAGAAGGAGTAGCATCTCTGACTCGCTTCTTGGAAGCATCACACCTCAGTTGAGCAGCCTCTTGCTTCAATGCCATGTTGTAGAACTCATCGTATCTCAAGGGCTCAAAGAGAACAAGAGCTAGCTGAATTTCTTCTCTGAGACCGCCCCTGAACTGGTATATCATGCTCTTCTCATCAGGGACGTCCTGCTTGGCAAAGCGGGCGAGCTTCTGGAACAACTTGTTGTAGTCATAGACAGACAAAGAGCCTTGCTTCAGGTTGCGGAATTCCTCACGCTTGCTTTCAACCATGCTCTGAGGGATATGGTGAGCTCTGAAATCTTGACGGAATTCATCCCAGGTAATAGCAGGTCCACCTCTGGAATCCTTGTACTGCTGGAACCATTCTGCAGCTTGATATTTGAGTTGGAAGGAGGCGAACTTGATGAAGTCCTCAGGCCTGACGTTACTGCACTCGAAATGCTTGCACAGATCCACGAGCCAATCGTCAGCATCAGTTGCCTCAACACAATTGCTGAAAGTCTTTGGCCCGTTAGCAAGGAACTGGTTGAGTGTAGCAAAGTGATTCTGATTGTTGCCTTGGTTCCCTTGGTTGCCTTGATTGCGCTCTTGAAGAATTTGCATGATCAACTGTGTGTTTGCATTGGTTGCGGCCATCACAGCTTGCCATGCCTCCGGAGGAGGTGGAGGTGGTGGCGGATCTTGATTCTGATTCTGACTAGTCCTCTTAGCGGGAGCCATCCTGAAGAGGTTGACCACCGTTAGCACATAGACAGATAAAATGAAGCTGAAACCAACGGAATGAAAATTGCAATATATAGTCTTCACATCCGAACAAAATGAACGAATGCATTCCTCTTGAAATGGTCACATATCCATAAATTGAGAAGCCACATAGAATTTAGGTAGAGAAATAAATCAACAAGGTACAGATCAAGAACGAATACTCGGTAAGAAATCCCAATCTCAAACCAAATATCCGTGGAGGAAGAACTAGAGCTACGAGAATTCCCACCTATGAAACTCCCGAACCTTTCCGATTATGCAATCAGGTGTTGGGGATACAGGGGAAGCATAATATCTCACCCAAATCTAGCAATTCCTACATCCAGCTGTATCCATCCTTCAACACATAACCGAGAAAACTTCGGAAACCATCTACCTCAACCTTCAAAAAGCATCCGTTATACGAGTTATGGCGATACTCCCGAACTCCCGCCCCAGTACTGGGTGGCATCGAGGTTATCTCACCAACGAACTGCATAAAATAGATTTTCGATGTCGGCGTACTAAACTCAGGTATTCCAGAACTGCAACGATAAAATTATGACGACAACACCTCAGAGCTCAACTCCCCGGGACACTTCCACAAAACCCTGAGAGGAGGCACCAAGACAATGTTCTCATCATAAAACCATCGGAACGATTCCAAGATACCCGCGTGATCCTAATTTTTTTAGTGAAATTTGAGAAGAGAAGAGTCAAAACTCTACGTCAGGATGCCTTACCAGAGCGATGAGGAGACTGGGAAGTAAAAAGAATTCCTAAACTCTCCGATATATAATTCCTAAATGACTCAAAACATTTTTCTAGACACAACTCGGCCGCTAAAAACGATCAAGCAATGGGGCTCCTAAGGTCGGGGAAGGCTCTGATTACCAACTTGTAACACCCTCGATGCGACTATATCTCCCACGTGTTGAGGCACGACTGAGAGGCATAATCGCATTGAAGGCATATGTCGCAAGTTAGGCAATCTTCACAACATCCCATGTAATATAGATAATAAAAGGGGAGATAACATAGTTGGCTTACACTCGCCACGTCAATCAAGTACATAATAACATTACATCATCCAAACACTCATGGCCCGACTACGGCGCCAAAAATAAAAGATAACCCAACATGCGACACGGTCCCGATCACCCCCAACTGGGCACCACTACTGATCATCAGGAAAGGAAACATAGTATCGTTGAGAGTCCTCGTCGAACTCCCACTTGAGCTCAAGCGCGTCACCTGGAGCGGAATCATCAGGCCATGCATCTGGTGTAATAGTAATCTGTGAGCCACAGGGACTCAGCAATCTCGCACCCTCGCGATCAAGACTATTTAAGCTTATAGGTAAGGCAAGGTAAATATGTGGAGCTGCAGCAAGCGACTAGCAAATATGGTGGCTATTCTGTTCGCAAAAGGGAGCAAGAAGAAGAGGTAAAGCGCGAGCGAGAAACTAGAGGGCAACCTGCGCAAACATTACTCCAACACCGTGTCCACTTCCTGGACTCCACCAGGTAGAGGCCATCACGGTAACACACTTAGTTGATTCATTTTAATTAAGTTAAGGTTCAAGTTATCTACAACCGGACATTAACAAATTCCCATCTGCCCATAACCGCGGGCACGGCTTTCGAAAGTTCAAATCCCTGCAGGGGAGTCCCAACTTAGCCCATGACAAGCTCTCACGGTCAACGAAGGAATAGACCTCCTCCCGAGACGTTCCGATCAGACTCGGTATCTCGGTTCTTCAAGACACTTCGACAGGTTAAAACAAGACCAGCAACACCGCCGGAATGTGCCGGCAAATCCCGATAGGAGCTGCACATATCTCTTTCTCAGGGCACACTCAGATTGTCCTATGTATGGGTAGGCCAGCCCAGAGTTGCCCCTGGTGGCCACAGGCAGCTGACAGGTGGACAAACACTCAAAGGAGCACTGGCCCGGGGGGGTTTAAAATAAGATGACCCTCGGGCTCCGGAAACCCAAGGGAAAAGAGGCTAGGTGGCAAATGGTAAAACCAAGGTTGTGCATTGCAGTAAAAGCTTTAATAAAGGCGAACTATCAAGGGGTTCCCATTATAACCCAACCGCGTAAGAAACGCAAAATCTGGGAACATAACACCGATATGACGGAAACTAGGGCGGCAAGAGTGGAACAAAACACTAGGCGAGAGGCCGAGCTTTCCACCCTTTACCAAGTATATAGATGCATTAAGATAACATAGAAAAATAATGATATCCCAACAAGTAAATAAATGGTTCCAACAAGGAACAGCCTCCAATCTTCACCTGCAACTAGCAACACTATAAGAAGGGCTGAGCAAAGCGGTAACATAGCCAATCAACGGTTTGCTAGGACATGGTGGGTTAGAGGTTTGACATGGCAATTTGGGAGGCTTGAAAGAAAGTGGTAGGCATCATAGCATTGGCATAGCAAAAGAGCGAGCATCTAGCAAAGCAAAGATAGTTGTGATTTCGAGGGTATGATCATCTCTCCTGCAAAGTTGTCAGAGTTGACTGGATCCTCGAAAGGAAACTCAACGGGCTCCTCATTAGCGAACTCATCTCCCAGATCTACCCAAACAAGACAAACAAGCAAACGGAACACAATCAACCACGTGCAAACCTCAAACAATATGATGCAAGGATGGTATGCTATGCAGGATGCGATGCGGGATGCATATGCAAGATTTGACAGGGAATGCAAGAATCTGGCCTCAACTTGGGAATCCAAGTGTGCCACTGGACAAATGAGATGAAATTGCTTGAAAACGATATAAAGAACGCCGGAATCGGAGTTACGGTTTGGAAATGGCAAGCGATTCAAATATGACCACGTTCTGCGATTTACAGCTAGTAGTCATCTAAATGCAATGAGATGAACATGCTACAGCATTCAAACATGACAAAAAAATACATGGCAGGGATGCATTCATGATGCTTAACAAAAGTCTAGGACTGAGCTACGGCCAATTCATCCATTAACAGGTTCAAACAAGCATGGCAAAAATGCATATGGTAAACATATTTCAGACAGTGAAATTAACACTTGTCTGGAATTTCAGATCAGGTAGCACACTTCGGAGCAACAAAACTATATGCTACAGGATCCGAACATGGCAAAGTAAAGCATGGCATGGAGCTACTCAAAGATCTTAACAAAAGTCCCTTAGTGACCTTGAGCCAAAAGGGATCAGAAAATACAATTGCAAGCATGTGAGCATGCTGAAACAGATATCAAGTAGGCATGTTTACGAGCTTGATGCAGTCACTATGGGGAAAGTCATGACAATCTAAGCATATACCCATCAAGAATACACAAAATGCAAGCTAGACATGGCAAGAACAATAGCATAGCATGCACGGATCAACTACAACATCCTCGGGAAAATCGCTAACAAGTAGACAATCTGCCTAGATTCACGAAGTAGCGAAAGTAGAGCTCGATTGACTCAAGCTAGGGTGCTCCATAATTGCAAACAAAGACATGGATGGATAGAGCACTACAAGATTAACAAAACATCCTTACTGATCATCCTTAGAAGAGGCACGGATCACTAGGAAACAACATGAACATATGGCCATATGAGATAAACAACTCAAGGACTTAGTGGAAATGCTAGGTCCCTGAAATCAGCATTACCAAGTGCCTCACTTTGCAAGCTTCTGGTAGTCACCACACACATCACAAAAATACATGGGTTGCACCTCTGGAAAGATGGCAAAACCCTTAACAAAACATATGTAGAGCTCATGGGCATATCATGCACACAATAATCATGGCAAAAATGACAAATAGCTAAATGGAGCAGCAGATCTGACAATTATCTCAAGTAGCCCTCTTCTAACAGCATTTCGGGCATCAAGATGATCTCAAATGAAAATGATGCAATAAGATGAAATGATGTGCTCTCTGAGACGAACATTTTGATATGCTATATGCGCGAAACGGAGCTACGGATGCAAAGTTACGGCACGATGAACAAGGGCATATGAACTAGGGTTTCAAGACAAAAAGTCAACCGCGAGTTTTGATCTCAGATCTGGCACGCTTCCCGAGGTCGCCGGAACAGTGCACCGGAGCTTCGAGCTCGCCGGAGCTGCTGGACCTCGCCGGAGGAAGGAGCCGTCGAGGGGGAGGGACTTGGCGCGCGGTGGAGGAGGCCGGACGGCGCGCGCACGGCGAGCCGACGGCGGGCTCGGTCGCCGGACTTGGAGCGGCGCCGGTGGAGGAGTTCGCCGGCGCGGGCGACGCGGCGACAACAAGGTAGGCCGGCGCGGGCGGCCGGGTGCGGGGAAGAAGCCGGCGGCGGGCGCGGCGCCTCTGGCCCAGGCGGGAGCGGCGGAGGGCTGGCTTCGGGCCGGGACGGGCCGACGACGGGAGGAGGCCGGCGTGCCACGTGGCGCTGTGTGGTTGGCGGCGGCGGATCGGGCGGACGTGTCCGGCCCGATTCGGACACGTCTGGCGGTGAGGGGATCTTTTTTTTAGGGTTTAGAGAGAGGGGATCCGAGATTTGGAATGGGGGAGGTATATATAGGCATAGAGGGAGCTAGGAGTGTCCAAATGAGGTGCGGTTTTCGGCCACGCGATCGTGATCGAACGCTCTAGATGATGAGAGGGTTTTGGTGGGTTTTGGGCCAACTTGGAGGGGTGTTGGGCTGCAACACACACGAGGCCTTTTCGGTCCCTCGGTTAACCGTTGGAGTATCAAACGAAGTTCAAATGATACGAAACTTGACAGACGGTCTACCGGTAGTAAACCAAGGCCGCTTGGCAAGTCTCGGTCCAATACGGAAATGTTTAATCCCCACACACGAAAGAAAGGTAGAAATGACCACCGGAGGAGAACGAAGCGCTGGAATGCAAAACGAATAACAGGGACAAAGCTCGAATGCATGAGATGAACACGTATGCAAATGCAATGCGCATGATGACATGATATGAGATGCATGACAACGACAACAACACACGGAGACAGAAACCCGAGCCCGAGAAAATAAAATAACTTAAGGCCGGAAACGGCAAGAGTTGAATTACATATTGGGTAAATCATATCCGGGGTGTTACAGAATGACGAGCTGACCGAGGCCCTCGGGAATCCTGAGCACCCTGGACAAACACGAGGCACACCAGACTCTGCTGCGTGGAAGGTTGGGTTTCCCGGCACAGGCAGTTACAAAACCCGGGAGAGGAAGAGGAAACTGGAGCTGAGAAAAATGCAAAAGCTCAATGCAAGAGTACAAAAGCTAGAGGAACAAGTTGAGAGCCAGTGAGTCAGGGCACTCCGCCTCCTCCTCCTCCTCTAGCGAGTGATCAAGGCACTCCGCCTCCTTCTACGGCTCCTCCGGCGCGTGAGGCAAGCACTCCGCCTCCTCCTTTGCCTCCTCCGGCGCGTCCGAGTAGTGTACCTCCTCCTCCGCCTTGTCAGCAATGGCAGAAGACAGACGCAGCCGCTCCGGCTCCCCCAGCGCGTTGGAGCACTCCGCCTCCTTCTACGCCTCGTAAGAAATGATGGAAGAGATAAGCCGCCACTCTAGTGGCTAGCAGTACAGTAAGAGGCAGGAGGCAATACAGATACGATCCATCTCTCAAGACTCCGTAAAATTTACCATATGAGAGGACCAAGGAGGAAAACACAGAGATCTGTGAAGCCCAAGTGAGGGGATTTTTTGCAAAGAAACCTCCACCTCCGAAGGAGATGATAGATCCAGTGAAATCGAAGCGCACTATCGATGCCCTGAAGTGACCACCACCGCCTCCGCCGGATAGCAACTATGTACGCGCTCTTAAAAAGACATATGAAGATGCACGCCAGTCGAGAAGTACTTCCACTAATAAAAGGTTAGCAGAACGAAGAAGTGGGAAAGAATTCCCCAGCTCGGCGAACATGCGAACCAATCGTGCCCCCCGCTCAAGGTGTCTAGTGATATCCTCGCTACTCTACCGGGGATGGTGTCGGGTACCAATCCTGCTGATTACCTGGGTGATGATGTAGTGTTTGATACAATGGATGTGGACAGATACCAGTACGGGGAACCTCTCGTCAAAGATGGAAGTCCTCCTCTAACAACGATGATGCAAAGATTCCATGATTGGTACATGAAAACCTACAGCGAGTCTGGGAAGGATGTTTTGACGATGAGAATTAAAGAGGAGCACGAGCTCGTTGGAACTGGTCTGTTCTCTGTTGAATTTGACGATTTATTCCAGTTCTACAATCAAAAGGCCCTCGACAAAACACTCGTGACTTGCTACTGTCTGTAGGTACTACTTTTGTAATTAAGTCTCTGTATATAGCTCAACTCTTTCATTGCATGTGTATATATAATTAACCTCACTATATTATGCAGATTGAAGATCCTCAAATGCAGAAACTAACAAATCTATGACATTGGGTTCATTTACCCAAATATCATACATGAATGGACGGTTAAACACAATGTCACAGAAACTGAGGACAATGTGATACAATCGTTGCACAAAAATCAAAGCAAAGATAAAATACTCTTTCCTTACAACTTCAAGTCAGTGTTACTATCTTGTGCATATTCAGTTTCCCTTATTACTCGAGGTTATAGTAATGTAATTGATGAGTTATGCATGTGTACGTAGCTTCCACTTTATTCTCCTAGAGATTAAGCTTGAGAGGGGAGTAGTAACCATCTTAGACTCGAGACGAAAAGATCTTGAGGACTATGTAGACATGACTCAAATGCTCTGGAAGTAAGTTCAGTCGATCATTATCGCACCATATCGGCAACTTTGTTCATTTCTTGATATCAAACAATTATTTTCTTTATCTGGCAGGGTTTGGAAAGATTTCACCGTAATTTCTCCAGGACTGCCGAGCGAGCTGCGATTTGTACACCTCAAAGTAAGTTCTACTACCTAGTTCCGTATATCTCCCATTGATTCTAGCTAGTTTCATCAATACCACTTAGCATGCTTTTGCTTATTAGTTTGATTGACCTCTATTTCTCGTAAAGTGATTGTGGCAGGAATCCGGGAATGATTTTTGTATATACTATGTTTGGGAGTTCATCTACAACACGGTGGCCTCTAATAAGCGGGGCTACTCTGAAAACAATACGAAGTGCGTAAGAAAAAATATTTATTACCATCATTTGTGTTGAGTTTCATTCATATACATGTATTGTCCCCATTCAATTTAGGTCTGGAAGATGCGGGATGAACTCCTACCACAAGATCGCATACGAGCAATTGAAGAGAAATTGGCGGGATTCTTTCTTGACCACGCCATCGATAAATCCAGAGAATACCATGTGGAAATTGATATAGACATGAGATGTTAGGGATTGTAAGAGATCTTATATTGTATATATGTAGCGTCAGATAGATATACGAAAACTTGTTGTTCGACCAATCTCTCGGTGAAAGAGAGGTCGATCACTCCTCTCTGTATATGTTCATGACATCTTGTGTACTTAATGGTTCCTTCATTTGCTTACTAGCTAGCATGTCGAGTTCTCTATATACGTATAGTAGCTAGTGTCGACCAAGTACAGAGATAAGAGAGGTCACTTCTCCCTATTAGCTAGCTAATACAATATATGAAACCCCTAAATTAACCCTCCAAAACCCCCTAAACCCCCCTTAAAAAAACAAAACCCCAGCTCTTGAGCTGCTGACGCGTGGATGCCTTTTGGTCTCACTTGGTGTTACCAACTGGGACTAAAGGCCCTTCGGCCTGGGCGCCTTGCAGCGGCCACGTGGAGCACCACCTGTCCCGGTTCGTAAGCAAACTGGGACTAAAGGTGTTGGGATTTAGTCCCGACCCTTTAGTCCCGGTTCCAGAACCGGGACTAATCACTACAAAAAAAATACACTTCCGTGATGATACATGTTTGTCACAGTAGGTCGCTTTTTTGCCATGCATGTACATCCATGATAAATTTATGACAGAATCAAGATAGTCATACCTGTGCTGTCGTAGAAGTGTTCCATGACATTACCAAAATTATCATCACGGAAGTGTCCACTTCCATGACGATAAATCGTGCGTCACAGAAGTGCTTTCGTCAAGGGTGACCGACACATGGCATCCACCGTAACGGAACGCCGTTAAGCTATCGGGTCGGGTTTTGGATCCGATAACCCGTTAACAGCCCCGACCAATGGGAAATTTCCACGTGTAAAATTCTTAATGGCCGGACGAAACACGTGTCAGCTCGTCAGTGGGTCAGATAGGCGCCTATGATACGTCGACACGTGGCATGGCCCAATAGAGGCCCATTCCTGTGTAAAGGCCGGCCCGTTTGACTTGGTCAAAAGCTGGCGGGCCGGCCCATGGAAAGCCTGTTAACGGCCTGTTCGAGTATAGCCCATTTACAGCCCGCTAACCCAAGGCCCGTTATGCCCTATCCGAATTAGGCCCAGTAGCATCATCTGGGCCATCCAATATGATTCCAGCCCATTTTCACTTCTGGCCCATGTATGGCCCATGACGTCTTTCGGCCCATATGAGGCCCTATGTAACTCTTGGCCTACTAACGGCCCGTGGTGAAACTGGCCCGTGATGAACAGTGTATCACTTTACACCCATTAACGACCCATGGTGAAACTGGCCCACTGTTATTCCGTTGGGCCGTTTCTAGCCCATGTTATCTTTCGGCCTTCTCAGAGCCCATTTATTCTTGGGCTCATTTCCAGCATTCGTTTACTTATGGCTCGTTACTGTCATTTTCTGCTTGTGGGCCAAATTTAGCCCGTGGTTACAGTCGGCCCGTTTGTGGTCCGTTAATACATTACATCGTTTTCATATCATCATCAAATACGGCCTATTAACGATGGCCCATTATGGTCGGCCCATGAACGGACGATTCCAACTCTAGCCCGTTTATGGCCATAATGCCGCCTGTTATTGGCCCATGTTTGGCCATCGATCATACTGCCCGTATAAGGCCCATTCATGATACGGCCCGTCGAAGGCCCATTGTTTCTACGGCCCATAGAAGGCCCACTGTTTCTACGACCCGTAGGAGGCTCGGTGTCACTACAATAAATAGTAGCCCATGGTTATTGTGGCCTAGTTTTAAAAAATAGGTTAATGCAGCCACTAGCAAACCGCGGAAAAAGAACTGCAATGACTAGAAGCAAACAAATAAACAAGACAACAAGGAAATAAATAAGAAAGCAACTTACGCTAGGCTATCACGGCTATCACACATATTACATCCACTGGGCATCAAAGTTCGCCACCAGTGCAAATAAACGCGCCGACAAAAGAATATACAAAACTGAGAGCACTTCAGAAGGCACTAGGCCTGGCCAGGTCGCCCCCCCAAACAATTGAAGAAGATGAGTAGACCTCAGTTGTGTCAACGATAGATGCATCAACACTAGATTTAAGGCATGATGGTGCGCACGGCAGTCCTCTGACTTCATTGCCTCTTTGACTTCAAGTCGGAGCTGAGCTGAAGCAAGCCTTTCCGCTTTAAGTTGAGACTGAAGAAGTCGAACTGATTGAGGCAGCGAATGCATAGAGGTTGTCTTACACCTGCTGGTGAGTAGCTTCAACTCACTGTCTTCATCAAGACAGGACCTTGGGGTCATCTCGCTGTCCTCAAAATGGTTTGGCTCATTATCTTCCCTAAAGTTCTGTCTAGCGTAAGAGATACGAGTCTGAAAGAGAAACAAGGAGACACGTAACAGGTTTCACAATTATATAAGCAAATAAATGGATCTGTTCTGCATAAGGAACATGTTTTTACAACTACAATTTGAAACTGGTAGTTGTTGCAAACATCCAATCAGATGTAAACAGCAAAGCAAACAGCGGTGGAGGAAATTATTCCTATCCTAATCTATACTAGAACAAAGTTTGAAGGCTTGAGAAGGATCAACTTACATTACATGTTAACACGGGCTGGACAAAGCCCTTCTCCATGTTGATGGAAGGATAATTCAATAAATTCCCCAAAGAAAATTCTTTATAAGCGTTGCCATTATTCTACATTTTGCAAAGAGTAAATATAGATCAAATAATATTGGAAGAAATAGAGGATAATGAAGCTCAGGTGCAGACTAATGATACATAATCAAATAGCAATTAATTAAGTACAGCGTCACAAGGCAAAAGGGAGAGAGGTACTGACAAGAGCAATGCAGAGCCCATTATTGTTTTGAGATCATATGATCCTTTGAGCAAGGAGATTCATCTGAAATTAGTTTTCATACAAGAGAGAAGGTAAGGCACAAGCAGAAATTTAGGAGTTCAAATTTTGAATTGATATCATAGACAGTACTTGACGTTGGGCTACCAGCAGTTCTAATAGGGGTTTGGCCACTGGAGTAGGGGTAAAGTGTGGTACAGTTGGGCCTGTGTTTTCTGTGTCTGCTGATCTATCTGATTTAACAGGTATCACTACCTTTTCCAAATACCTAGTTTGTACTCCTTGATGACCTGCACTCACCCTCTTCCTTTTGGACACCTATTACGAAAGAACAACATCTGACTGGAAAAACATAGTGTGACGACAAATGGAATAGGTACAGAAAATGGATAGGTATGGAATATACTCATATATGATGCTTAAACTAAGCAGATGGTGTAACAAAGTAGAAGTAATGCAAGAGGTCAGATGCAAAATATGTGCGACCAATACAACTTTGCAAAGTTAGAGCAAGCACCTTGATGGGTGAATAAGATAGGCCATCCTCCACCATGCCAAGTTTGATAACCAATGGATCGTTCCGCAATATTCCTCTCGTGCGCCCATTCTCATATTCATTTTGATGATGTTCAATATCTAACATGCATGAAAACATAAAAACAAGTGAGATTTCTTTGTAATGCAGAAGTGATTCTAATCCAATACTGCATTCCTGTAAAACCCTTTGTGATATCTCCGCAATTCTTTTAAAAGATGCCATGCATGCTGTAATTTGTTGTGTGCATTAATATAATGTGGCCTACTACTCAAAATATGAGATCTCCAGAAGTGATGACACTTCGCAGATGATAGCTTCAACATATAGTAAAGAAGAACAAGTCGACCTGACCTGACAGATTCAAAATATACTAAGGGAGAACAACTCGACCTGACCAGTCGACCGCAAGAGAAGAGTATCATCTTAAAGAAGAGCAGAAGAGCAAGCAGATTGAAGATATTACAAGTCTTTTAATACAATGTCGGTTGGCTACCCATGATGAACTAGAGCGCACAGAGAAATACTATTCTTTCCAGTCTCTCCATATGTGGCTCACATGCATTTCGAAACTAAAGTAGGAATATTTAGCTAACCAATTAAACATCTCTCAGTTTTACTAATATCAGCAATAATATCATATATGAATTTGTACAACTAAGCTTGTTTAGCTCGATGGGTGGAGCAGTGCTATTACGACACGAACCACGTAGGCTGATTGTGATCATCATAAAATGGGGAAAACATAAGCATGATGAGTACAATGTTGACCGTGGCAGTGGGATGGCAGATCTGAAGCCGCAAACCGTGCAAAGGGTAGTTAGCAACCGATGTTTGCTTTGAAATAACAACTAAGATTTGGTATGGACAAGAAAGTACGGTCAAAAAGTGACAAAGAAATGCAATTATGTTGTCTCTCTATATGTCGTGACATGCATTTGGAAACTCAAGTGGGACCTTTAGCTAACCAATTAAATGTGTCGGTTAACTAATATCAGTATCATATCACAACCATATTTGAACAACTAAGCTTTCGAATTCTGAGTGTTGTGTTGTTTAGCTTCAAGGGTGGAGTAATGCTAGTACAACAGAAAGCACCTACGCAGATCATAGTAGAGTATATAAAAGGGGAAAACCCTAAGCATCAAGAGAAAAATCAGGAAAGTGGAACTAGCTGGACCAGTGGGTGGCGCACATGCTTTTCGAAACGAACATAGGAACATTAGGTGACCAATTAAACGTTCTTTGTTTTAGTGATATTAGCATCATATCAGATTCGTATTTCAACACGTAAGCTTTGGGTTGAGGTCTTAAGGAGCAGTGCTAGCACGACACGAAGCACCTACGATGATGGTAGTGAATATGAAGGGGGGAAACCATAAGCTTTACGAGTATAGTGCCCGTGCCATGGCGGATCTGAAGGTGCAAACCGGACAAAGCTACTTCGCAACCAATGTTTGCTTTCAACTAGCCACTACGATTTGGTACGGACAAGAAAAGTACAGTAAACAAATTACGATCTATTTTCTGGGTGAGATCAATAACTTAAGCACATATGGAAGAGTACCAGCTCTCTTGCGACGCCGTGTAGGCCTATGCTGATACGTTGAGGGTGCTGCTGGTGCGATGGCTGTCGGCGGCGGGGAAGAAGACTTTAGACGGCAGACGGCCGGGTCGGGGGATATATCCTGTTGCCGTGGACAAGGCGGTCGTAGGAGCGGCAACGACAAGGTGGACGACGGCGCCGATGAAGCAAGAGGAGGCGATGAAAGGATCCTGGTCCAGCACCATGGATGAGAGACGTCCATCTCTTGCATTAGACGACGGGGTAGGGGTAGCGGCTCCAACAAGGTGGAGGATGGGGTGGCGGACGGAGGAGGCTGGCCGCAGTGCGGAGGTTGTCGTGCCGCCGATGGTGTATGAATGAAGAAATGGAGGGGAGGGGGGTATCTCAAACTTTGGGACGCGCTTCTCTGAAATGGGGGAAAGTTACGAACTTATCCCCCGTTTAAAATTTCGGACATCGCGTCGGTTGGGGGATAGGACGGTAATCTCGCATCTCCCAAATATTTGCCGGTAACTATTTCGGGCGAGGAGAGGGTGTTTTGCCGCCCACGGTTGGCGCCCACGGTGTATGAATGGGGCTGACAGGTAGGGCGGTTGTGTCACGTCTGATGGAAGTTACACATCTGCCCCTATTTAAAATATAAGCCTACATCGATTTCGGATGAGGAGAGTTTGTTTTGCCGCCCACCGTGTATGAATGGGGAAATGGAGGAAGAGACACATGTCTTTCGGACGAGCTTGAATCAAATGTGTTTTCCCGCCCACGTATGGCGCCCACCTGTCTGAATGGGCTCAGAGGCCGTCGTGTCACGTCTGATTGAAGTTACTAGTATACCCCTATCGACAGCAGTGTAAATCTTGTCGATAAGGATGTCAAGTGTCAGGGGTAGACAATAATTTCCATCTCGCAAACACTTGCTTCGGGCAGCCCACAAATTATAGTGGGTGTTTAGCCGCTTCATTCAAAACTTGGGAGAATTAGCATTCACGTTTGCCCTGGGACCTGGCAAACTAAATTCAAATCCAATTTGTATTCGATTACGAATATCCACAGATAATTATACGTTTTGTTATTTATTTCTTCAAAACCACAACAAAGATTTATTCCACCTTTATATATGATTATGATTTAGAAATGCCGTGATCTTCGAATTCAGTAGGTTGGATACACTCTAAGTCAAACAGTTATTTCATCCAATACAATATGCTCACACGAAAAACAGTTCACCTTATGTCAATCATACAAGTACTGAGGATTACCTCGCCTAAAAAATTCGGATCATTACAACACATGGACAACATAGGGGGTCTTGCAACATAATCCATTCAGAGACATGACACAACATGCAAGTACAATAATCTAATGAAAATTTCAACTGGTATCTAAAGAAGAACCGGGATAATCTTGGGCTTCAGATAGCAGAAACAGCAGGACCTCCTCCGTCTTCAAATGCAACATTCTTACTTCCTACAATTCTTGGGTTGCTTGCATAATGCGTGCCGCTAATTCCATAATTTCCAGCCTCAAGATAAAGATTACCTCATTCATGACACCATCTCTTTCTGCCTCTAGTAGAGCCTCAAGCACTATAATATCTGTGCTTAGACTACTCTCCGGCGGTGGTGCCTCTGAACTGCTACCATCTGGCAACATGGATGGCGCACTGCTTCCACACATAGATTCTGGGGTTGTACATTATGTCCTAGTGTGAACGTCATCCTGAAAGGTTTCCGCTGGACATCAGTAAGAGATAGTTATCATATGATCTAGACAGTAAGCTTACATGGTAAACGACGGACGAATTATTGCCGAGCATGGCAAACTATATTTAAATGGTTCGAAGCAGCATCAGCCAAAAATAAATTAAAATGGTAAGATGAAACTAGGGATGTAAGTGGCAAATAAACGAAATCCGCCAGTCCCATCTAGTTAGTTTTTTCTACCTCCCTAGTTCATTTTCCTCAAAAAAAAACTCTTTTGAACTATCATACCACTAGTGGACTTTAATCGGGATTAAACCGGACCCAATTGACATCCCTAGCTGAAAGGGAGTGTACAGCCGCTATATTTAAGTTGCCAAGGCATCTAAGCAGTTAAAATAATCTAAGAAAGCACTTAACAGTGTGGCCTCATATAAACTACGAAGACAGTCTTGTGATGAAGTTGAGAGGAAAAGTTAAGGACTCAAATGAAATAGGCATGCATTTCTTTACGATAGTACAGCAGGCACTGCTGACATATTGGCCAACTCAGGTATAGCGTAACAACAAATAAGCATTTGAATCAAGCAATACAGCAAAGCAGACAACTGAACTATTTGTAATTCGGTAGGATTACATGTTGAGGGCACAAACCAAGAAATCAGCCCACTCGCATTACATTTCACATGTACTAAAACACACTGGCTTACCATATGTTGATGTGAAGCCTAGATGCTGTTGCAATGTTCTTTGAAGATATCGTCAGCATCCTGTGGTTGCAAATCTAGTTGTTGTAGTTTATTCTGCACCATCTATTTAGGTAAAATTAATTTTAATCGCATGCACTGGTCCAAATTGATCATCAATGTTTCATCTAAACTAATGAAAGAAGGGTGTGTGCATACACGACAATACTCCCTCCGATTCTTTTTACTTTGCGTATAACTTTTTCTTAGTTTTCTCGTATTAGTCTGCGCGTTGCTGATTCCTAGCGCTGGTTTCCTTTTGTGCCCCGCCCCATCCGCCTCTACCCTAATTAATTGGAAAATTAGTCCAGAAAAATTAAACCAGTGCCCTCCTTAGTATGTGGGTCAAGAGTTATGGGCAGAGTAAATAGAATCGGAGGGAGTATATCTGCTTCCCCATATTTTTATGCTTGTTCGAGGTGCCAGCCCCAAAAGAACAAATATTTTGCTTGATGGGGTTGGCAGCTCCATAATTAATAGAAGCATCAAATTAGTCATGCAACTTGGGAAGATCAAGAACACACAAACAAGTAATGAACAGAGGCTCAGAGCAGTGATGTAATAGCTAGCATCAGAAAATGTAGGGTAAAACGAACAAAAAGTAGTGGAACCACATGCTAGTTTGCTGATGTGTACTTAAGCATAGAGAACATTAAGCAGTCTGATGGAACCAACAGGTGGCATCAGAACAAAACTAAAGCATATTAACTATATGTGCACTGGTATGTAATTTAGCACATGTAACATGTTCACTGCCAGAAGTATGGCCCTACAGGTGCAAGCAGAATAACGCGTCTCTTTAAAACTGAATGATGCCTTGAAGAAATTCAATGGTGCGCTACTTATGCTAGAAAAGAGAACGTAGGCACCCGCCGTTGGATAATAGTACCTGATTCTCGGCGGCGTATGGGTATCGTTGTCATACTTGATAGCTAAGGATCGTCGATGGTGCTCGTGTTGCGGTTGAGTTTGGGCCGGCTGTCACCGTCGCTGAAGCGGCTCCGGTGCAACGGTTGCGGCGCCTGTCGACATACAAGAAAGCTCATTTGTGGTAAGTGAACAGTTGCACGATAAAGAGAAAAACTGAAAGGAGTACAAATCGAAATAACCTGATGAGGTTGTGGCGTCGGTAAAGTAGGGCCGATGGAGTTGAATATGGCATCCATGGAGCGGGTCCAGTGCAGTGGACGAAGGCTTCGGCGGGCGCGTTGTACAGTGCTTTCGGTGAGGCGGATCTGTTGCGGCGGACGAGGGCTTGTACGAAGGGCCAGCGAAGGGGCGGACGAGGGAGTCAGTGAAGGGCCTACACTGTGGTGGACGAGGGCGCCGGTTAAGCAGATCCGGTGCGGTGGACCATGATGGCGGTCAAGGAGATATGGAGCGGTGGACAAGCCAGTCGCTGAAGCGGCTCCGGTGAAGTGGTGAGTTGGCAGTTGGGGGTTCCAAGGTGCGGAAGGTAGATCCGGCGGGGTGTGAGGTCCACCGCTGCGGCGGAGGACTAGATTCGGCAGCTTGCCATGGTTGGGGGGGTCGGGGAGGGGAAGGGGAGGGGCTCTGGGGAAGAATGTTGGGGGCAAAGAGGGGAAAACAATGGAGTTACCAAAGCAGCCCTTTTCTGTTCATGTGGCAGGGGTAAAACAGGATTATCACAGGGCTAAACTTTCGGGCGCGTGATATTTCGATGTGAGCGGGAAGTTTGAAAGCTTTTGGCGCCTAAAATTATAAGAATCATATTCTCGTACGACCGACTATGATATCATGGCCGACAATTTGTTTGTTTTGCACGCAAAAAAATGTGCAAGTTTTGAAAATCAATGTCTCCAACTCGAAACTTAGATTGTCCATTCAATTCAAATATGGATCATTGAGCTACTACAATCAAATACCATCATACGGTCCAATTCAAATGAAATTCCAAATGTGTTTATCCTAAATATGATGACAAAAGCAAAAATGTGTATGTGTATGAATAAAGTGGATGATTATAAAGTTTGAACATGACCGTATGTGTATATCTCTAGGTTTGATATATGAATTTGAAATCACGAAATCCCGGCTTAAAAATGTACCTCCGTTTAAATGAATTACAAAAGCTAATGATGGAGTCGAATTCAAAATTCCAATCTTAGGTTTGTAATTCTGGTACATCAAGGTATATCACGCATGTTCAAAAGTATCGTTATCTCATAGTACAAACTATGAAACAAATTGACCAACCATGAGTGCACGATATCTCAATTACGCTAAAGTCCCTCAAATATAGACACCTCACTCTTTATCTGAAGTCAACCCCCCCCCCCCACACAGAAGTCATTCTCTCCCCCAAACACCAACACACGAGCACATTAACACCCCTCTCTCTTGTAAAGTCCGGACCCCAACATAGGTCTCCATCACTTGTCTCTCGGGCATGCACACATCTCTTCCTTCACTCTCTAGGTCTCCCGCTATCTCTCTTACCCAAGCACACACACTATGTAGAGTGTTTATTTCCCATACACACAAAACGTCACCCCCAAACGTCTATCTCCCTAGTTATGTGGTTCTCGCGCACTCACCTCACACACCACCCCCACTGCAAACAAGCACACTTTGTCTCCTTGTGCACCACTCTCCTCTTTCTATCTCTCCCACATGTGGACCCGCCCCAGCTCTTTCCCCGTATACATATATGTCGTGACTCTTTGCATAGCTACCTAATGTATAATCATTCTCAATTTCGCACATTGTTCTCTACACCATCTATTCTAGATCTCTCATGAAGTCCCTATCACACACACGATGACTTGCTTCTCTTGCGTCTTCATTCATAGGCCAATTTCGGACAACATCAACATTGTCTCCCTATCTATACGCCATTTATGGACACAAACGACCCCTCTCGCCCCCTCTCTTCCTCTCACTCTCTCTCTCCATCGCTAGCTCTCTCTTTCTCTCGCTCTCACACCCCTCTCCCACACACACTCGATGTCTCTTCCAAATAGTCTGCTCCCCCCGCCCGCACCCGTGCTATCTCGCTACTACACATGTCACACCATCCCCCCTTCCCTTATACTAGGTTTCCATCATCAGTGGTCTCTCTACTCCACATACACTCTCTGCCTCTCACACACAAACGCGTGCACAAACACACACAGACACGCACAAACACCCATTTACCTGGATCCTCATCTCTCCTCATGTCCGCATGTGTATCTCACACACTCACTCTCTAATTATGTATATGTGTCTGCACGTTACACAACACAAATCCCCATGTACATGTCTCTCTCTATCCTCCACACACATAGACACAAAGAATCTGTTATCATTGCCTCAGTCTCTAACATATCACACACGCACACACACACACACACACACACACTCTCTCTCTCTCTCTCTCTCTCTCTCTCTCTCGCAAACACGCTCAACAAGGGTTTCCCCTTGAATAACTTACTGTCTATTCATGAATAGTCGTGGCAGTACGACAAATATGAGACGTGAAAAAGAATAAATCTACATGTGCTTAGACCACCTAGTATGACTACTAGGACTAGAGCAAGCCAAAAAGCGCGCCGCCGTCACCCCCTCCTTGTTGGTGGCGGGAAAATCTTCGTTTTACACAGTCGAGAAGTCATTGTGCTAAGGCCCCACATGTCGAGGCATTGAATAGAATGTAGATGATAGTTTACGGAAGCAAGTATCGATAATACGTTTGTATCTCCATACTTATATTTCTTCTCTTATAAAAACCGAGTTGGTGATGATGGTACGTGTGCCATCTTGCAATATAGACCGTCCGATCTATATCTGACGGATGGAAATTAAACTAAGAGATACCCGCACCCCTCTCCACATTTGCAGACAAGGCCTTCCCTCGTTCATCCTTATCTCCAACAAACCTCATTGTTGAGCAATTAATAAACGAAGCCTCTGGAACAAACTGGCCTGGTGGCCGCTGCTGGTGTCGTCAATCCCCATGCCTCCGCTCGGTCCGACCACCAACCACCACCACACCCCACTCCTCTTCACCTTATCTCATATTTCTCGAGATATCATTAGTTTTTACACATGGGATTACTCCCGCAAGGGTCAATCACAACAAGTGTTTTATAAAAAGATGCATCTTGATGTTCCGTGCAATGCACGGATCTTGCTAGTACTCCTACACAAGACTAAGTTGGTGATGCTGGTGTGTCTGCCATCCGTCGTTTCTAACCATTAGATCTACATCTAACGATTGTGAGGTAAGTTTTTGCCTTTTCTCACCAACATCCCACTTGTCTACCAATTTGCAGAAACACCCATAATTAGTATCTTAAAACCAAGCACATCCCTCCCTGACCTCACCAAAACAGCCCAAGGAATATATTCTAATTGAAACATAATATATCTCTAGTGACATATGTATATCAAAATTAGAGTGTTTTGTACCAAGTTTGTGAATAAGTATTATTCTAATTGTGATTCGTTGCAATGGACATGAACATTGCTAGTATTTCCAACGATGCATTTCTTCTCCTAGTATTCCATAGTTTCGAGTTTCCATCAAGATATTAGTCACTCATGGTTGATATTTACTTTCAATCATGTACACATATGCACTATGTAACTAGCCTTGCTTATTGGCTTCCAAAGCTTAACTTTCACTCCTACTTACAATATGTAGAGTATTTAACAAAAAACTACCACTTTCAACCAGCCCTAGGAGGAATCTATTGTACAAAAAATAGCAAAAACATACAAAATTTCTTAATCCACCCCAAAAACTACCTAGTACTCCTACCGATTAGGTTCGTTTTAACCCATTTATGACAGGGTTGGCCCACATGTCTGTGCTGACGAGGCAACTTAAACCAACACATTTTGTTTGACCGTTGACACGAGGGACCCACATCTGACCTTCTATCCTATTATTCCCCCTCAAATCATTATTTTTCCTGAACATTACTTCAAACAGTACTGATGCATGTTCGTCGGTGGCACCGGTGATGAGCGAGTTGGCCGCCGCTCCGCCGGACGGGCCGGACGCTGCACTGGCCTTCGCACGGGTTGGCAGGCTGGCCCGAGCGTGACTCACGAGCGAGCAAGCCGCCGCGCTGGCGTTCGCTTGAGCCAGATGGCTGGCCTTAGCGCGGCGCGCACGAGCAAGCCGCCGCGCTGCCGTGCCAATCTAGCTAGCAAACCTTGCAGACAAGCAGCTAGACGGAGCTATCTTGGATAGCTAGCGGCCGCGAGCGCCGGACGGAGCTGGCATCCGGGCTGCTGCAACATGGGCTCCGCACCGCCGGCGGTTTTGACCTCGCCTTCTGCCAGCGGCGGTAGCTGCGTCCCATGGCCGAGGATGACTAGGTGGACGGGCCGGAGGTAGGAGGTCACTCGAGGATTTTTGTTGGTAAGAGGAGTACAATGGTTGATAAGGTAGTCTTATCTTAAGTCTGCCACATATGCAAGTGGTAGTAGTTTCTTAGCATTTTAGTGGTTTCTTGCATTATTAGAGCAAGTACAATAGAGCTGAGTCAGCGGGCTATAAGAAATAAACTACTACTACATGTTGGCTATAAGATGGGTTGTAGATGACATGGCACTGGCTTATAGCCAACATCTGGCTATACTATTAACCATGCTCTTAGGGGTTTCTTGTAAGGAAAAATGTACGTACTACTAGCGACAAAAGGTGATTCTAGGTTGCGTTGTACTCCAACGAGTACTACTAGTGGTCGTGGGAGTGTATACCTCATTTTGTGGGTTTGATCCCGGCCGAACGCATGTCGGCCTTTTTTTAAATAGTATACTATCTAGATACATCGCAGAAATGGATGTATCTAGAACTAAAATACATCTAGATACATCCATACCCGCGACAAGTAATTCGGGACTGAGGGAGTACTACACTTTGCTGTGAGCCAATATTTTACACGGGTAGTTTGAGTTTTGAAGTCAAACGGACGTGCGGCCCCACAATCTGGGTGCACTGGAGTCTGGACAGCCTAGCCACGTGAACGGGTTTTCCTTCCCAGCATCCCGTGGCTCATGTGCTCGCCCTAGCCGCACCTCGCTTGCAGCTTCCAACTAGTAGCATATTTAAACTAGCGCCTCCCAATTAAGCCCGAGGAGCCGGAAAAGCCTGGCGGGGCATTGGGAACTGTGCAATATGGCTATGTATGTAAAGTGCTCTACTACTACTCTGTAGCTTGTGGCGTTGCATGCATGGACTTCACTCCATTATCGGCTCTACTATAAAAGAAATTCCTCTTGACGTGTTTTTTTTTGAAACGGAGGCAAAGCTTTGCTTCATCTCATACATAAAGAAGGAACTACTAACAAAGTTCGACGAGATCCATTACACCTCCACAAATGGAAGCGAAAAGCCTAGTCTCGCTGTATCAAATAACTCAAATGTTCTGCCCCCGCAGTAACTGTCACTGATAAATAGGCTGCTAGTGTGTGCGTGAGAGGAGCGGCTGAGTACGCCATCTACGTGAGAGGAGCGGCTGAATAGAGCACCGAGAGTATCCACTAGGCCGCTACGCAGGTGTACTTCCCCTGCATTGATAGTACAGCGATGGTTCTAGAGAACAATAGTACCCTCCACTTCCAACTATAGCTCCTTGGCCCTGAGATTCAAGAGTTCAAAACTGGTGCACTATACAAGACTAGACTAGAAGTACAATACTCCCTCCTTTCTGGTTTATAGGGCTCATCTCAAAATTTTAGTTTTTCCATTTTATAAGGCTCAATTTGGTTGTTTCCCATCACATGTTCAGATTCCAAGGTGCATTAAATCATTACATGCAAGTATTAAGAGAAAATTGACCAATGAATGTAATTTATGCATGCATGCATTGCAATTAATGCATTGGTAAACATACTTTTTTGAGGAAAACAAGAGCATTAATTGGGTGCTTTTTTGAGGAGTAGTTGAGAAAGTAGTACTAGTACTGCTACAGTACGAGTACGTACTCCTCCGTCACATAATGTACGACATTTTTTGACACTAGTTGGCGTGTACAAAAAATGGCAGAAAGATACCCAAAATTTCTTAATCCATGCCAAAAACTACTACCTAGTGCCAAAAATTTCTTACTAGTGCTACTATTTACAATATAATGCAATCCCATAACGTTCCATAATGCTAGTACTAGTACTCCATGGTACCAAAAACTACTACCTAGTGCCAAAAATTTCTTACTAGTCCTATTATTTGCTAGTGATATTATTTAGAGTAGTAAATAATAGCCTCACCCCTTCGCTGAGGAACGATATACAGTTGGAAGGGACGAGGCCCTGCGGTTACTACGCTCTTATCTCCTCCTCGCCAGTTCCCGTCCCTGTGAAGATAAGGCAGTTCGCCGCTGCTCCCATTGATTCGCCAGGTGGTTCTCCTCCTCGTCGGGGCTGGGAGACCTTGGACGACGATTCTCTGGGAGAAATCGCACGCCGCTCTGACGTCCTCACCGCCGCAAGACTCGGTGCTTCCTGCACCAACTTTTTCAAGACGCTGCTTAAACAGGCTTCGGAAAAGGCCATGCTTGTCGGTCTTCCATGCGTCCTCGAGGAGAAGGTTCTTCTATGGGACAATTCTTTGAACAGTCCACTGCTCCCTGGCCATGGTTGCACGTTGACTCCGCTAGAGTTGACGACGTTGAGAGGTAGTCGGATTTTGTCCGATGAGCAGGTCAGTAATGGAGTTTGATCATGTAGTAGTTAGTTATTCCATTTCCATCCCGTAATTTCTCTGCTGCCCACCGTCTTATATATAGGTCTGGGTCGGTGCCAACGAAGATTGGCTTGCATACCTCCGGCCGGATACCACCATGATTTTGCACAACATCCATAGCAGTGCGGCCGTTCCGGTAGACCCCTTCTCCACCATTGGGATCGGCCTTTCGGACTGGCTGGGCAAGAATACGTATGATGATGCCTACATGAGATTGAAGAAGATAGCAATTGCGGACCCACCGACAAAGCGACGCGGCTACGATGATTACTATCTCATCGTGGTGTTTGACATAAGGTTGACATCAATGCAGGAGGAAGTAACGGCGGAGGCTGGCGCATGTTGGCGGCGGCAGATTTGTACCCCTACACATTCGAAGACGCCGTGCGCGGCCGCATCTTCGCGGTGACAAGCCAGGGGACTTGTTTCATCTGGTTGACATCCTACGGTACGGGAGATTACAAACGGAATGCATAAACCATCATTTGCATCCCTAACGGTACTC
This sequence comes from Triticum dicoccoides, assembly GCF_002162155.2. Lineage (NCBI taxonomy): Eukaryota > Viridiplantae > Streptophyta > Magnoliopsida > Poales > Poaceae > Triticum > Triticum dicoccoides. The sequence goes on along the minus strand of NC_041390.1, from coordinate 309,271,498 downwards.
CGTTATTTTGCAGGGACCAGTCATCCCCCGATCAAAATAAGATCGCCGATCCTGGATGTGCATTTGCGTCTGCGATTTGGTCTAACATGGAACCTTGTAGCTGACTTTGGCATATTGGGATCAACTATCTTAGCAGTCGTTACCCATGGTACCACTGATGTGCAACATGGTCACATAATCTACCACGATCGGACCGTCACCATCTACCCAGGTATTCCATTTTTTAACCCTCTCGCCTTCTCTTTCATTGGTGTACTAGTAGTATACTTTGTAGTACTAGTAGGAGTACTTTTTACCTTGGAGGACGCGTATAGCTAGCTAGGCCCTTGAAGACTTGAACCCACTAGCTGCCACCATTTTTGTTTTTCCATGTCTTACTATCTCATCCATGTAGCCAAGAGTGGCTATATATAATAAGCTGGTTATTTTACTTCCTCTATACCGGAGTAGTACTATTTGCTGCACAGTATTACTGACCGCCACATTTGAGCACAACATTATTACGCATGGACCTTGACTATGTACGTCACCATGTGTCCAGATCTGGGATGCCACGTGTACCAGATGAATGGCGCCGAGTTCGACCCCCGTGATGCTACGTGGGTGCCGAGGAACACTCTTGGAGAGTACACGCTTTTCATCGGGGACAGCTACCCCATTGTGAAGCGGATGCCACCTTCCGTGCACGACATGAAAGGCCTGCCGTTCATGAAGCATGGTTGTGTCTTCAGTGTGCACCGTCGGATGAACGACATGCTGGGACACACTATCCCTGATTTATGCCGCTTCAGCTTGGACGAGTCTCCATCGTGTGGAACCGGACTAGAAAGCTGCGACAATGATTCCCGTTGCCCACCGCTATGGATCGTGCCATCTATGAAGAACACCTGGGACTGGAACCTGGAGGAGGACATGTAGCCCATCTATAACGTGTAAGTGGAGTACGGTAATTGTGAACGGTAGCGCTGTGAATATATGTAGACTAGTCGTGCACAAATTTTTCACATGAGTTGGAGATGAACTTGTGTGGCATACTTGCATTTGTCCTTTAGAATTTATTACTAGTAAATGTGTTATGTCTACATGCAACTTGTGTGGTTGTTGCATGGGCTCCAACACGCTCTTTGAGAAAAAAAGTGGCACATCTTTGGATATACGTGACGTGGTGGCATCATACAGTAGCATCGTTCACTATAGTTGTACTAGTACACTCCTACTAGGACGACAACTCCTATAAAACCTTGCGCTTTGCTCTTTGCCTCTTCGGGAGGTTCAACAGTTCGTACTCGTGTGAACCTTGCACTTGGCTCTTTGCCTCTTCGGAAGGTCCAACAATGATGATACTACAATACAATATGCTTCTGGCAATCTGACACCGATTGAACTGCTGCACGTCCACCGCGAGGGCGAGGGCGAGGGAGAGGGAGAGGGCGCTGTAGTCAAAACGCTCTCCTCGTCCTGCGAACCACCGCGCGCGTGGGCGAGGGAGAGGCGTAGTAAGCAAGCTTCTCCTCGTTCGGCGAGTTGACAGGACACATCAAAGCAGTACTAGTACTAGTAGTAGTAGTCCATACTGCGTCCTTTACGATTAATATTGCTTAATTTGAAACGAGAAAAATACACTAGCGGTCAACGTATGTAACAGTACGCTCTTTGCCGTCACTATATATAGTTTTGCGGCGATTATGCGATCACTAGCTCATCGTAGAGCAGCGTATTGCACCCTACTGACCGGCCACATAGTCGACGTGGCACTTTGTTGACTGGTTAAATTGTCACCTGGTTTCTGGGTCCCACCTGTCAGTTGGTAGAGCAAAAAAATCAGTTAAACAAAACTTTACGCAGGCACGACATGAGTCCAACCCTTGCACGCAAAATGCCCTGGCTGTGTATGTGAGTGCATGCACGTGTCCTCCCTCGGTCTTCCAACAAAGAGTGTACTACATGATCTACATCTACACTTCCAATGCATTTAGCCTTTAATCTACTAAATCGATGTTGATTGACTAATGCACCAACTTGTGCTGTAGGTATAGGCTACATGTCTATCCTTAATTACAGCATGCAACGGCCTTCATTTAATCTTCTTATCTCAATGGTCGCATGCACACATAAGTCTGCTACTTTTGGGCGTTAATTATGCCATGGTCAATGTGTAAATCTCTAAATGTACAGTCTTTGACGAACGTAGGGAGTAGGTTGAGCACTTGAGCATGAGCGTGTGTGTTCCGTCGTCTGCTGTGTGCCGCATGGGTGTGTGAGTGTTGCGTGCGTCCATGTGTACGTGTGAGTGTTGCATGTTGCATGCATGGGGCTTACTCCCTCCCATTGACATGTTCATATTTCAAGCTTCCTCTGTTCCCTCCATATGGCGATACTCCCTCTGTTCCCAAATATAGTACAAAGTTGAGTCATCTATTTTGGAACGGAGGGAGTAGTACGGAGTAAAAGCCTCCCTCTGTTCTCAAATATGGAGTATTTGTCTTTCTACAGATTTCAACAAGTGATTAGGTACAGAGAAAAATGAGTGAAGTGAGCGTAGAGGCATAGGGATACTGTAGAAAGGAAGCCCTCGCGGTCCATTTATTCCCCATCTCGGTAAGAGAGAACTATTCAACTAGTCTTCACAGTGAAGTGACAATACACGCTGCAGCAGATGGGACATGTAATTAATAAGCTGAACCAGCGTGTTGGTGTTACTAAATCAGCCTTACCCAGTACTGCCATCATGTTTGCCAGTAGAGCATGCTTCCGCAAATACGCCTACTCACGTCTGTCCTCCATTAACTGACATATGGGCCCTGTTGTGGTAGACCCACATGTCATCGGTGTAACTATTTACACTCCGAAGGACGGTATATCCTGGTAGTAGTACTAGTAGAATTGAGATTGAATGCACTTTCTTCCCTGTCTTCCACTCTTCTTCCTCCTCTCTTCCACATTGTCGGCCGCACACCATTTACCCCCGCTCACTGCTCGCCCGCCCGCGCCATCTTCCTTGGTAGCTCGCGCGTACCATATCCCCCCGCTCACTGCTCGGCCACACGAGGAGAAGCTTCTTCGCTCGCCCGCCCGAATCCACTTCTCCACTGGCTCGCAGGCACCGAAAACCCCAATGGCAGAACCAACTGACACGCAGAGCCACGATTGGAATTCCCTCCCCGATGTTCTCTTGGAGCAGATCTGTAGTCGTATGGACCTACTCAGCACTGTCCGTCTGGCCGCATGCTCGGTGTCTTTGTACCGTCTACTCGTCTGCAACCGGCCGGCTCTTTTCAAGACACCCTGATTGCTGATGCCCGATCCTCGCAGGTGGCCCAGACACCGACTTGAAGATCCTACGGAGGTTGCCGTGGTGCCCCTCGACATGTTATTGCTTAGAGTTGATATGAGAACAGTAGTAGTAAGTGCTATGGTAGAATATGAGGAGGCGCTGTCATAGCTGTTTTCCTCTCATTGTTACATGATGTTTGAACCATGACATATTGCTAGAATATGAAAGCCATTGGCTTATTTTTTTAACTTGGGGTATGATTATGACCACGTCATTGCAATTCTCTGTCTATGATATGTGTCACTGTTATAATAATCTTAATTCCACACATACTCTAAACATGATTGTTTATTTTTGTCCTTTTGGTCTCTAATTTGAATTGTTGCAGCAGACACAAATGCGCTGGCCTTCATGATTCCAGGACCTGGAATCATACCAGCCGATGGGTGGTGGTTTATCGCTCGTTCAGTTGATGGCGGTCATTTGATGCTCATTCGCACGTACCAAATTGACCAAACCATTACACCAAACCACATGCAGTACAATGCGTGGGGCGTTCGTGACATTGATGGCTATGGCTGCTTCGTGTTCGAGAAAGATCCCAGCTCGGTTGGGCCAGGCGTATTCAACTGGAGGCGGGTTTACAGCCTCGGCAACCACTCCTTGTTCCTCAAGCTCAATTATCAGATCATCCAACCAATCATCGATCATATCACCGGCGATGATTACTGTGCTATGCAACTTCCATTCGCGAGGGGGGGGGCTGTGTTTACACATCATACCATGGGTTTCATGAATCACCATATCCAGAGATTCGTCGACACAGCTTGTTGATAGATAATCTTTAGTGTGTGAAAGGCATCAAGCTTCCATGCGATGGATGGCTTTTGCAAACCCGACATGCGGCGATGTGGTTCATGCCAACAACAAATATGCACAACTTGATTCGTGCTGATATCTAGACTAAGCCATGTATTCTGCTGCTGTAGCACGACCCTCTTTTGTTGGATATTATGTACTGTTGTTAGTTTGAAGCACTCCTCTGGTTTGAAGGATAGATACCTTCCTGGGATCAAGTGCATCGTAACTCACCTGTGTAGGATGTATTGATAATGATGATGGAGATGTTGTGCAGAAGCCATATATATATATACATATATCAGTTAGGCTTCAAGTGAGTACTTGTTAGTTAAACCTATGTATAAATTGTGATACTAAATACGACTAGTAAGTAGTACAGTAGCAGTACTAGTATATGTCGGTCAAATTATTCATCATGTCCACATATTGAATTGACGTGACAACACGCTGCGCATGAGGTGACACAAGAATCCCGGCGGCGTGTTCGAGTATTCTGGAATTACCGATGCAAGTCAAAGAAGGATTGGCCCAACCTGAGAAACTTGAGGCCAAAGTGAGTGCTGACAGCGCAAGATTTCAGTCTCTCATCGATTTGTTCATACCAACCAATGACAGCGAGCACGGCATATGTTACACCCAACTTGAGAAACTTCCAGGTAAGACACCGATCGGCCGTCTACTTGCGCAAACATATTCCTTTGTTTATAGCTCTATTTTTCTTTTTACATGCAGACCCGGTGAAGCAATTACAATTTGACAGTTAATAAAAAGTGAAACAAGTGGCTGCAACATGCCAAAGATGTTATGAAAATGCCAACTAGGTAAACTAAAACCTGTATTCCACAATACTGCAGGTATCATACTGAGTGGCCTAAGGAAGCATTTCTTCCAGCGCAATTCTAGGGCGTTCAAAAGGGGCGCATGGACACGTCACAAGATACAGTCGGAGTGCGGCATGCACGCGATGTGGCACAAGACCGGCAATACCTTGCCGGTGATGGTCAACGGCCGGAAGACGGACAGCAAAAAAGGTTCTGGTGCTACACACCAACAAGAACTTCGACCAGCAAAGGACCAACTGGGTGATGCACCAGTACCACCTCGGGGACCTGGAGCAAGAGAAGGAGCGGGAGCTGGTCCTCTGCAAGATTTTCTACCAGACGAACACTAGGGCCAGGAGTAAAAAGATTATAAGTTAGTTTGGTATTGGTAGTTGTACTACCTTTTCGTCTGCAAGTTGGTATTGTTGTTAACGATCTTTTGGTATGAACTTGCATTTGCTTCCAACCATCATGCCGAGGGTCGACGTGGATATAAAGCTGAATCATTTTTTTCGAAACTAATTTTCAGGCACCTGATTTTTATTTGATGCGTAGCATAAGCACCCGTCATTCGAATTCCCAGTTCTCCAATTTTTTCGAAACAAGTGCATGCACTTATTATCATGATAAAAAACAATATCCGTGCTGCATCCTAGTTATCAGTCTATACTTGCATAATTCTCTCGTTTATTGAGCACGTATATTGTTTTTTCAGGTCGAGCAAGTTTCAACTGGGCTGTAGATTGCCAGGGTTGTTTTGTTTTTAACAGGCCCAGCCCATGACGATAACGGGGCACAAAGATCCAGCAAGTATCTACTAGACTCTGGCCCGCCAGCGTTAGTTATATTTTGTCTTACAACATCCACAAGCAGTTTTTTTACTGAATCAAACACACAACCCAGTTCTATTTTCCTCTTGAAACGCATGTCCTACATCCGTTTTCTAAGATCTACCTATAGTTTTACTAGTTCGTATACATGTATCATTATATTGAAAACACATAAAATTCCCTTTTCATATTTACATCCTTATTTTTGTTGTTTTTTCCCACCCAAAACTGATTTTTTTACCACTGGTTTTCCCTTAAACCAACTAAATTTGTCCCACGTCTTATTTGCTTACAAAAACAAAATGATTTTTTGGCAAATCAATAAATTCTTAAAAAATGTTTATCATTTTGGGATTACAACAGTTTGGACTCCACCGAAATATGCAAAATAAGGTTGGACTTTTTGACCGTGGTCCTAGGCAGAAAATGGGCTGTAATAAATTACTTAAGAATTAGCAAATGGGCTGCAAATTATAAAAAATAGCAAATGGGCTTTATGTTGTCTACCACAGATTTGGAGGCTGACTTGTGGGCCTACTAAGTTCATGCGTACACAAGGTTTCTCAAAAAAGAAACTTAGTCAACAATCGACTCTACCAGCGTCAGACCGTTAGATGTCAATCTAACGACAATCTTGCTTCTTCAGTCTCTGATCCTCCTGCCCCAGCCGCCCAAGCCAGCGCCGTCGGAACCGCCTGCTCCCGCCTCCCGTGGCCGGCAGTGCTGCCGGGAAGGCCTCAGGGCCCCATCATACTCGCATCCCTGGCCTGTCTATCCCTCTACTCACTCACACCTCCTGTTATTTTCCGGCGACGACAGCCGAACAAGTCAACCCTCGTACTCTCCACCGCGTGGGCAGCCACTGCCGTGTCTTTCCCGGCTCCATGTCGTTCCCTTTGTAGGCCTCATCGTCGTCCACCGCCCTGGTGCTCTCGGCGCGGCATGGTCAACGATGTCCACCCAACGGCGGTAGTGCTTCTTCAACCTCTGGTGTTCTTGCCCCAGCCGCCCAAAGCAGCGCCGGTCATGCCGCATGCTCCTGCCTCCCGTGGCCGGCTGTGCTGCCGCGGAGGCCTCACCGCCCCTACTATTCCCACCACTGGCCAGGCCCTGTGGCGACGGCAGCCTCACACCGCAGCCGAACCAGTGAACCCTCGTACTCCTCTCTGCGCGGGCTTCCACTTCCACGTCGTCCCCTTCCTAGGCCTCACCATCGTCCACCGCCGTGGTGCTCTCCGCGCGGCGTGGTCAATGTGGTCAAGGAACGACTTCCATCAGAAGAGTACTGTACGTGGAGAGGCTGACAGCTGGGTCCACGGCCACACCCCAGTTTTTTTGTGATTTGCCAAGCAAGTCGCTTTGTGAGGCCTGTTGGGCTGCAAATCTTTCAAGACGAGGAGAGCTTTCATTCGGCTGACCGAGAAAATGGCCCATCAGTAGTGAGAAAAGGGTTGTACATTTTTAAAACACATCAAACCGGCAATTAGTTTCAAATATCTTTTTTTTCGTTTCGAGATTTTAAATTACATTAATTTTTATGCATGGAGAATTTGTTGGATTTTATATTGATATACATTTATTTTTAAAATCAGTTTGAATGTGAGTCAAAATTTCGGGATTAAAAACAGTTCAGACCGCACCGAAATATGCAAAATTTCGTATAATTTTTTAACCGTGGCCACAATATGGGCTGTAATGCTAACAAAAAGAATATGGGCTCCAAAAAAAACCTTAATAATTAGCAAATGGGCTGTAAATTATTAGAAATAATGGCAGATGGGATGTATGCTGTTTTCCATAGATTGGAGGCTTTCCTAAAAAAAGGTTGACGCACAAGCAGTGACTGTTGGATGGCCATCCAACGGCCGTCGTGCTTCTTCAATCTCTGCTCTTCCTACTCCAGCCGCTCAAACAGGCACCGGCGGGACTGCCTGCTCCCTCCTCCCTGCGGCCGGCTCTGCTGCCGCGCAGGCCTCACCACCCCACTATACTCCCATCACTGGCCTAGCCATCCCTCTACTCACCCACACTTGTTGTTATGCTCCGGCGACGGCAGACGAACCAGTAAACCCTCCTACAGTCGTACTCCCCTCCGCGTGGGAAACAACTGCTGAGTCTTCCCTGCCTCTGTGTCGTTCCCTTCCTAGGCCTCGCCGTCGTCCACTGCCCTGGTGCTCTCGGCGCGGCCTGGTCAACGTAGTCAACGACCGACATGCATCTGAAGTGGACTTTAGGTGGAGAGGCCGACAGCTGGGTCTATGGCCACAGGCAAGGAAATGCCTCCTTATTACGTGCAAAATAATGATTCCTCCACCTAACATCTGGGGCCCACCGAAAGGGCCTCTGTATTTCGCGAAAAAACGTTACCGCCGCTGACAGCTCGGACCCACCAGCTATATCTTCGCACGCAAGGAAGTGCCTCTTTATTACACAAAAAAAATGAATACTCCCCCTGTTAGCTGGGACCCAGTATAGTGGCAGGTTGACTTGTGGGCCTACTAACTTGACGGGGACGGAGGGCTTTGTCAACTTAGTCAATATGCACGATTCTAGCTCTAGTGACCGTACGATGTCCATCCAACGGCCGTAGTGCTTCTTCAACCTCTGGTCTTCTTGCTCCAGCCGCCCAAACCAGCGCCAGTCGCTCCTGCCTCCTGTGGCCGGCTGCGATGCGGCGGAGGCCTCACCGCCCCCTACTACTCCCACCGCTGGACAGGCCATCCCTCTACTCACCCACACCCCCTGTTATTCTGCGGCGACGGCAGCCTCACACCGCAGCCGAACCAGTGAACCCTCATACTCCTCTCCGCATGGGATTCCACTGCTGCGTCTTCCCCGGCTCCGCGTCGTCCCCTTCCTAGGCCTCGCCGTCGTCCAGACCACCGCCCTGGTGCTCTCGGTGCGGCGTGGTCAACGTGGTCAACGACCGACTTTCATCAGAAGAGTACTGTATGTGGAGAGGCTGACAGCTCGGTCCAGGCGGCCGCAAGGAAGTGCCTCCTTATTACGCACAAAATAATTATTCCTCCACCTTACAGCAGGGACCCACCGGACGAGCCACCTTATTTCGTGAAAAAAACGTTCCCCCTGACTGCTCGGACCCACCGGACGGGCTAGCGTATTTCGCGAAAAAACGTTCCCCCCGCTGTCAGCTTGGACCCACCGGAAGTGCCTCCTTATTACGCACAAAAAAATGAATACATCCCCTGCTAGCCGGGACCCACCATGGTGGGAGGCTGACTTGTGGGCCTACTAAGTTGACTGGGATGGGGGCCTTTGTCGACTTTAGTCAATATGAACGATTCTAGCTCCACTAACCGTACGATGTCCATCCAACGGCCATAGTGCTTCTTCAACCTCTGGTCTTCTTGCTCCAGCCGCCCAAAGCAGCGCCGGTCGTGCCGCATGCTCCTGCCTCCCGTGGCCGGCTGTGCTGCCGCAGAGGCCTCACCGCCCCTTACTATTCCCACCGCTGGCCAGGCCCTGCGGCAACGGCAGCCTCACACCGCAGCCGAACCAGTGAACCCTCGTACTCCTCTTCGCGCGCGTGCGGGCTTCCACTGTCACGTCTTCCCCGGCACCCCGTCGTCCCCTTCCTAGGCCTCCCCGTCGTCCACCGCCCTGGTGCTCTCGGCGCGGCGTGGTCAACGTGATCAAGGAACGACTTCCATCGGACGTGGACTCTACGTGGAGAGGCTGACAGCTGGGTCCACGATGGCAGCAAGGAAGTGCCTCATTATTATGCGGAAAATAATGATTCCTCCACCTGACAACAGGGACCCACCGGACGGGCCAACGTATTTCGCGAAAAAAACATTTCCCCCCTGACTGCTGGGACCCACCAGCTATACCTTCGCATGCAAGGAAGTGCGTCCGGGCAAAAAAACCGATTCGCCCCCCTGACTGCTGGGACCCACCAGCTACATCTTCGCACACAAGGAAGTGCGTCCGGGCAAAAAAAAGAAAACCAAAATGATTTGCCCCCTGACTGCTGGGACCCACCGGCCCCCCGACTGCTGGGACCCACCAGCTACATCTTCGCACGCAAGGAAGTGCGTCCGGGCAAAAAAAATGATTCGCCCCTGACTACTGGGACCCACCAGCTACATCTTCACAGGCAAGGAAGTGCCTGATACTCAGGACCCACCTGGTCGAAGCGTACGTAGCGTTGTCATTCTGGTCGCGAACGTGTACGTACATATTGGTCGATGTAGAGGTGCGCACGTGTCGTAGTAGAGGCGCGCACATGTCGTAGTAGAGGCGCGCATGTAGCATGTACACGTACGTGCAGCGGCCAGGGTGCAAGAAAGAAAAACGGCCACGTATGTGTACATACGGGCGGGGTCTTGAACGCCTACTCGCGCATACGTACGGCGAGGGCTCGTGTACATGGCTGGGTCAGAACGGAGAAATAGCATCGTCATCGTGTTCATGGGTCGGAACGGAATGCGTGGTCGTGCTCATCGGGAGGGCTTGGACGGAAGAGGCGATGGAAACGAGGCTTCGCGTACGCACAGCGGAGGAAACGTACCTCCTACGGTCAAAACGGGGGTCCTGTTGATCGGGAGGGGTGTGGCGTACCACAAAACGGAGGAAACGGAGCTCCTACGGTTGAAACAGGGGTCCTGTTGATCAGGAGGGGTGTGGCGTACCGCAAAATGGAGGAAACAGACCTCCTACAGTCGAAACGGGGGTCCTGTTGATCGGGAGGGGTGTGGCGTACCGCAAAACGGAGGAAAC